>NC_140740.1:62220000-62402500 GCF_050655825.1 Lonchura striata
GCAGTACATAGGAGCAGATGGGGAAAAGGCCCTCTTCAGGCAGATGGATGAGGAGGCATCTTTTTAATATTTGCTATTAACAACAACTGAGTATGGTCAATTACAGCTTTCCTGTTGATGTCTGCCAAGGTGAATTCTCCAATGAGGTCATTAATTTTGCTTTGTAAGCACAACTATAAATTTTCTTGAAGGATGGATAAAGACAATTATGGTTCTTATTCTGCTCCCCCACCTCCTCTGGGACACCAATCTCTTCAGCTGTGGTATAGACTTACAAACAGCTGAAGCAGCAATTATCATTCTTGAGTGAGCAGAAGTATTCTGAAGAACAACAGAAAGTCCATAATGATATCACAGAAATACTCTTCATGACAAATCCAGCAGGAAAATGGATGTCCCTTCATTTCATCTTGTTTCTTGTGCTATGATATTCCCCTACAGTGTGTGGCTACTGCTTGATTAAGTCACAGGTGACTTGCTTTACCTCACCATAGGGAGAATCCTGTGTCAGAGAATGGCGACAAACAACTGGAAATATGGAGTTGGAAGACACTGCTTGTAAATGGTTATAAAGTAACTCCATTTGTTGCTTCTGAAAATAATCAGGAAGAAAACTAGTCACCACATAACAAATGCATTGCCATTACAGAGAAAAATGGCAAGTAAAATTTTGGCTATGTTTACTTTCCAGAGATGTAACAATCCCTTAACTTTTGCATAGGCCACACTTGCTACTTCAGTAGTTAAAAATACATAAAATTGTGACTAATATTCTTCTTCCCTCTTGCTTGTGCCTGCTTGATTTCTTGATGTTATTGGTCACAGAGGAAAAAAAAAAATCTCAATACTGATTTTAGTTATGCATTAGAAAATCCCTCTTTCCTCAGTCATCAAATTTTAGCATTCACCTATACTCTAATCTAATATTTTATGAAGAAAGAGAGTCTGAGTTTGCATATGGTGGTGCTTTTCTCTGTCCACAGTAGAATTTATTGTAATTAGAAATCATTCTACAGAGAAACATTTAGTCATGTGTTGTTAACCTGTTTACCCATGACTAACTCATTAAAATCAGTTTTCTAGTGTTACATTTTCCTTACACCTTCGATATATATGTGTAAGCTTACTGTGTTCTACCTCTTTCTTAATCTTGCCACTGGGTGTCCTAGAATCACATGGTTTAGGCACAATTAGAGGGTGACTCAGAGAGGAAGAACATCAATCAGATTCACAAATTTATAGAGACTCATTTTTTTAATATAGGTATAGAAGTAGATTAATAATCCTCACAATCAGTAGTTTTTTTCATTAGTCTGTACATTTAGAGGCAGTCATAAGCATAATTCTGCTGCTGATACATCTCTAGTTATTACTGGGTTTGCAATTCAATTACCCGAAGAGCCTCAAGTACCATTGATTATTCATGGGAATCTTGGGTTGGGCTGGCTACAAAACTACTCATTAATCCCTTGAGTGCCCCTGGGCAGTCAGTATGCAGCTAGCATAGCAAATCTGCCACAGCTGCAGAATATAACAAGCTTTGGATAGTGAAGTGGTTGGAGTGAGGGCAGGGCTCTAGCCAGGTCACAGACACTGATGGCTGGTACTCTCCAGCATAACAATACTGTTCAAAACCACGTAGCTGTGGGCCTTCTGAAAACAAAGCACCTGAATGTTACATTAGCCAAAACAAGGTGGATCAGCACACAGCCAGGTGGCTCAGCACACAATTCTGTGTGACTTATTATGGAAATGGAGGGAAAGAATTCCTCTCTCTTATGGTTTGCATTTGCTGCACTGAAGTTGTTTGTTCAAACTTACATCTGTAAGAGGAGAGCTGCCAGTTTGCCACAGTGACAGGATTTGAGCACTTGAGGTGCTCATTCAGCCTTCTTGGAGATCAGTAACTCTGTTTCCTTTGCAGGTGGTCCATGAAATGTTAAGAAGTACCAAGACGGTGCCTAAAGAGCAGGACATACCGTTTCTTATTAGGTAGAGCCTTAGGTTCATTTTTGGAGTCATTGAGTAACAGTGAGGGTAAAAAAAGCATTCTTTTCTTGTGGCCCTGAAGTACCTAGCCTGACAAAGTCCATAATCTTCATATTCATAGTTCACACATCTTAACTTCACACATTTTATTGCCAAAATTAACTATGGTTGGTGCTGGCTTTGAGGGGTTATCAAGCTTATTTAGTAACATTTTGAAGGTAGTTCCTGTTTAAATTACTCTTATGTTGCCTAAATTTACATATGGCAGACCTGTACAAAGTCTGTGATTGCAGTGAATTCATGTCCAAATCAGATTAACCACAACAGCCAGTGAAGAGATTGCACTGATAATTTACTGCTTCCAAATAAAATCACACTGCACTTGGTTAACAGGAAAATATTTCTGTTCCTTGCTTGCTCTTGTCTCCTGGTTTTTTTTAATCAGATGTGCATCCAACAGAAGATGGCTTCTTTTATGTCTTCAACATGCTTTAAATACTTCTACATATATTGCATTTACCTGTGTGAGAAGCTAAGCTTTTCCATTATTTTTAATGTAAATGACAAAGCCCTTGCAGACCAGTGCAGTCCAAGTAGTGCAGTCCATATAGTCTAGATTTTTACAGAAAAATGAAGACATACCAGTAGGTCAGTATACCAGTACTGAATTAGGTTGATAGAAATGTCTAGAGAAGCTTGCACACCTTTAATTTTTCGATGTTTGACTCAAGGCAATGCTTTCTGTGCATTCCTTCTGAGTGGTTGCATTTACTTGAATCTCCTTTCCAAGTAAGGCAGACATAGAAACAAAACAAAAAAAGTAGTGATGGACTCTGAATTTTTCACCGGGCCTATCTTTTTGCAGGTATGTTTTTGTGTGCACACATATATTTATGTCCATCCATACATATCAGTATATTTTCATGCTATATTCCTAAATATATAGCGGGGAGAAAGAGAGAACAAAAAAGGGAGAAATATATGAAGTTGTGGCATTACAGATATTTTCTAATCAATACCTTATTGTCACATGTCAATACCTGTACCTTTCACTATGTGGGATGTTGTTGTCATTTAAGCCCAGCTGGAGATGAAACACCATGAAACTGCTTTCTCAACTTTCTCCCCTAAATCCCAGTGGAATGGAGAGGAGAATAAAAATAACACTTGTAGGTTGAGATACAGACTACTGAATAATTAAAAACAAAGTAAAATACAATAATAAGAGTAAAAAAAATACCAATGATAATAAATAGGGAAAGGAAAAGAGCCCCACATAAGTGATGCACAATACAGTTGATCAGTACCCACTTCACAAACTCAGATCTCAGAGCCCACTTCACAAACTCAGATGAGGCCCCTTTTCTGGGTAACTACCCCCAGTTTACAAACATTGACATTCTGTGATCAGGAATATGCCTTCAATCATTTCAGGTTGTGCTGTGCTCCCTTGCAGTTTCTTTTGCATCCTTCTTCACTGGCAGAGCATGAGACAAGAAAAAAGATTAATAGACTCGGAATAAACACGACTTAGCAAAAACCAAAACAACAGTGTGCTATGGACATTATTCTCATTCTGAATCCAAAACACAGCATTGTAACAGTGATTGAAGAGAAATTAAGTCTATCCCAGTCAAAACCAGGACAGATGCTAAAAATGGAACTAAAATATGCTTAATATATTGTTCTCATGGTACCAGTGTTGCATCCAGTTATGAATTGAAGCTGTTAATCAATCTCTTTGAGCTCTATATGTAGTACAATATATATATATATATATGATAGAATAGTAAACTTTTTTTTAAATGGCTTTGTGTCTTAAATGAAATATCTGACAATTTCTCCCTACTTCATATAGTCCTTGTTGTACACACTGTCAAAATATCTTGAGAATGTTTTCTGGTAAAGTTGAAACCAGAAATAAAATAATTGTGAACATTGAAAGAAAGACAACTCAAAAGAACAAACCTCTTTCTTTCTTGTTTGGTTTTTCTTAAAGAGATTCCCCTGAAACTTGGCACAAGTAATTCCTGAACTGGGAAGATTGACCTGTTGCTTTCAGAAAGGAGCAACAGCATTTTGACATCAAGTCATGAAGTGGTTTGTCAGAAAAATGCAACTTATATAACACATGGAGAGGAAATTATGTATACTTCAAGATGAAGAAAGGCATAGGTGGGACTAGAGAACTGTATTAGGCGCAGAAAATACTAAGGACGTTTCATTTCTGGTCAGGCTGCAAAGGTTCATTTCAAGACCAGTTGTGTTCTTCTTATGAGTACTTGGGTATTTGGGAAATGCCTTACAAACAACCTTAAAAATTCTTAAACACTATAAGGCAGGAAAAAACCCCAATGAAACAAATGAAGCAAATCTTTGCAATTGGGGTGGAAATTTTATGTTTACTAAGAACTCCATTCTTATCTATCAAGTTGCTAATGTCCAATGGACCTGTTTAGGTGTTTAACATTACACCTGCATCTAACTGCCTTGTCTGAGCAGAGCCAAAATGCTGACTGAAGATTCAAGATGCAGGATAGCCCCCCCCGTGTACTTGTGACTGTTAGATGACACTTGTGCAATTAAAGCAACATTTGTTTCTCCTGGAAGAGTAAAATCCAGTAGTCAAACAAAAAAAAAAAAAGTGCAAATACAAAGTAAAAAAAACAACAAAACTCTCTACATATTCAAGAGACTATGATAAATACAGTTAGTGTACTTCAATTTTTGATTTCTAAAGATCTAATAAAGCTTATTTAAGTAAGTCTGAGAACTATCAATTATGTAAATATAACTGGAAGATGAAATAGGTCTAGTCCATATGATAGTAAATGGGTTTAAAATCATGGGGATTTAATGTTAAAAGGAAAATTAAGCTTAGTAGGCCCTGGAAAAATAAATACCTTAAGCACATGAAGAACCAGTACTTGCTAGAACTGCACCTGTGCAGCTAGTACGTGATAAATGATATAATTGTTAGATGTGATGATTGTTTAGTAATTAAATATAATTACTGTTTAATCATAAGAATAATCATGAGAAACTGTGGTCAGGGACCTAAGAAAGATCACAAGAAACTCATGTCAATGTATAAAATAGAACAATATAAGTTTAATAATGAATATGTAAGTTATATAACGATAGAATATAAAATATGTTCAGCTTGAAAGCCATGTCGGAGTCAGATTTGGGTTTGTACCCCAACTCCCAGAGCTCTTAATAAAAGCACCTGCATATAATCATATCCTGTGATTATGTGTGTTTCTGAATGCTAACACATAAGAAATTGTATTAGTGATATTAATTTCTGATTTACAGTTTTTCATTAACCAATTATGACTTCGTAGAGAAGATATAAACAACTTCTGTAGCTATTGAAAATTTGTGAAACAGCAGGTGAATGTTGCTGATACTGAAAAGTAGCACTGTCATATAAATGCCTTTGTTGGGAAATTTTCAAATTCCCAAGTAGAAATAGCCTCTTACAATCCAATACAGAGGGGATTTATAATTTATGAAGTAGTTTAAGGCAAGTTGAAGTACATTTAGAGATAAAAGAGACTTTGCTTCTTCATGTTTAACTTACTATGGGACCTTCTTAGCTCCTGTATCACACATGTATGATTTTAATGGTGTACATCTGGCTAAGGGCAACAAAACAATGAATATGTGTTAGAGATTTCTAAAAAATAATTGAGGATTTGAAAACACATCACAAGAGAAATAATCTTCAGTGTTGACAAATAGTGTCACCAGAACCATCAGGACCTAGCAGGTCAGTCAATCAGACAAAATGTCTGAATCAACCAGTGCTTCAACTCCTTCTTGTCCTGAGCATTGTATTTCTATTCCAAGTTCTATTTAGTCTTAAGGATCTGATTTAGAGAAGTCTGAACATCTTCAATCAGCAGGTTCACTGGACTGGGTATTTCAATTGTCTACCCCCATTTTTACCTGTTGATTACCTGTCAGTATGTAATGTGACAATCTAGGTGTTAATGCTTTGAAATATGACTAGAAATCTGGTTCTGGAAGTATTTACCATCTTCTGGCATAGCTTTGTGTTCAGTTTTTTTGCTGGTTTTGTTTGTTTCTTTGTTTTTAATTTAGGAGAGCTGACTTTCAATTACTGTTGTACCTTGTTCTCTTACAAGGGACTTAAATTCTAAAATCTAAGACAAGCTGTGGTCAAGTGCAGTGTTTTATGTGGTATTTCTGCAACAAAACTCAGTAGTGTGTTGAAAATAATTTGTATGATTAAATACTGAAAAAAGGACTAGTAGATCAAGCTGACTGTACAACACGTACTATAAATAGTAATTTTAAAGGGAGTTTAGGGGGAAAGAAGCATGTCTTTCAGCTCATGTGATGAATGGGGAGAATGGCTCTTCTGCTGAAAAGCTTGTTTTTATATTTCAGCTCTGCTCTTCCATCTTGATGATTTTTATGCCTCAGTGTAGCTTCAAAATAATTTTAAAGAGAGTTCACTGGTCTCACTGTCAAATGACTGCTGTAGTCCAGACTGGAAATAAAATCTTATTGTTTCATTCTTCCATTTTACCCCTTTCAAACGCTTAGAAAAGCTCTTGCTTCCTGTTAAAACTTGACTCGTCACAGCACTGTACAGCCAATGTTTAATAATGTTTAGCAGATCTGTGAATGCGTAAGAGAGGATACTGTACAGTGAATATGGCATACAGTTATGTCTTTCAGCCTCTGTGCAGGTTGCTGTCTTCTTTGAGAGTCAAGGTGGAGAAGGGTTCCGCTTTTTTAATTCCATGGTTTGCATCCAACCCTTGAAAGGCACAAAACATTGACATCATATGTTTGGGAGTGAAAATGTTGGGCATTTCACTCCCAATGGGAGTGAATGCTGGGCAATCTTATCTGGAAGCACACATCTCAAAAGGAAAATCCCTCATCATCACTCCAGCAAAATTACATTATCATTAGAAAACGGATGTGAGAATGTCTAAAGCAAGGAAACTTTGATTATTCCTGTGTGTTACTATCTACCAAAATGTGTTTGAGAAAACTTTTCTTTGACTATATGTAAAAGACTAAAGAAAAGTAATAGTGCTCAGGACCAATTTTTCAAATACCATTCATGCTTTTTAAACAGTACAATTGAAATCTCTCCCTTGATGTGTTGTATTATTCAGCATTATCTAGTGTTTGCACCAAGGTCAGAAGCTTTGCTTAAACTGCAATGTCAGCCCTTTTACCCGGAAATAAAATACTGATATTTTATCTTTCATTTTTCCACATGTTCCCTTTTTTTAAATCTATCAAATATTACAAAACATAGAAAAATATTTGGAATAGCTGCAAATCCAGAAATTCAACACAGAGCTGCTGTCAAATAGCTGCAGCAATCAAGGCTTTGGGGTGATTTATGGGGCAAGAGATGTGAGTTGCGTTAAAGCTGATCTAGAAATGAATATCTGTAACTCAGGGTGTCTTTCTGGAGCTTCCTCTCCCAGACTATTTCCAGGAGCAAGGGTAAACATCTGCTGCTTGGGGGATTGTGAGATACTAGGGCAGTTCCTGAGACGTTGTGGGCTAACTATTTTTTCTCACATAAAAACTAAACTATTGCTTTAAATTCAGGAATGATTTGTGCAGGAGATGTTAGTATTCACTAACATGACTAGCAAATTGTAGGCCACATAAAGTCCTGTGGCTTGACATTTGGGTATGTGAATGTAGAAAAGAATTGTTTTATTTCAATATAAATAGCAGAAGCAGCCAGCATTATCACACAGATTTGACTGGTGTGGTGTGAAAGATAAGGTCATCCCTCACAGTGTGGGGACAGACACTCAGCAAAATGCTGAGTGCTAGAGGTATAGCAAAGCACTGCTGAGATAATCCATGGAACTTGTTATTGCCTGAAATTGTTCTGGGAAATACTGGGATTATGTACAGAGGTTACATGGGCAAAATAGATTCCATACACAGCAAAGCCCACTTGCTAAGAACACCTCTTCAAGAGGAAAAATGGTTTATATTCTGTACCTGAACCCAACCCTAAGGACCAGAGAGCAATATAACTGAATTCAAAAGGATTTTTATCTTGGTATCTGAAAGTGCATCTCCTTTAAAGGGACTGAGCAGCACAACATATGCTGCTCCCATTCATGCTGCTGTCCAGGGATGGGAAAGGAAACCTGTCTGTTCCCAGGGGCTCAGTGATATTGGGGCTCACCTGATGCATTTTTGAGCCAGATCGTTTTGACACGACATTCAGTGGAGCACAGAAGATTAACTTTCTGAAAATGAAAGACACAAGAAGAGGAACTGCTTATCAAATATTCACATTTCACATGGAACTTCACACTCCGTGAAAAGATTTTAGATTGCTGTAAGCTCTCTGGAGTACTCCTGACAATGTGTTATGAGGTCATGTTTGCATGACAGCAGCAGTCCATGCAGGAAACATTAATCCACGTGACTTCTACACGGAATCAATCAGGTAAACAGTACAGATACTGAAAACTAGTTTCACCTCATAAGATCTGGTTATCTGTGCATCGGACATGAGGTTTGTGAGCCCCACTTCAGTCTGACCAAGTTCAGTGCTGCGTTGAATTCTAATGAACTGATATTGTATTATGTATGAAAAGATGACATTGATATGATTTCATGAAAACCAAGTCCCCATGAAATATGAACTATTACTGGAGGCTTCACCCCTCACTTAGCTCACATAAAATGCCCATTTAAAAGGCCTTTGTCTTGTTAAGCTTTACAAGTTTGTGTAAGGCTTTCCATTATCCTTAAGCAATGTTAGAACTGTAAATGAGGGACTGACACCAACAGTTCAGAGTTTTTATGACACTAAGGTAACAAGACCATGCTAAACACAGATAATTACTATTCCCAGAACTCTTCTTACTGTCACACAATTATTAGCTCATAGATATTGAGTACATTCAGGAAACGTGAACAGACCCCAAGGAGAGATGACTGTCCCTGCTGTGAACAGTGAAATCATTTTCACAGAATCACAGAAAGGGTAAGGTTGGAGAGACCACTGGAGGTCATCTAGTCCATCAAACAGTGTCTCCACTCCATGTCTCCAGGGCATGTCACTCAAGGCTGTGATATGTCCAGACAGCTTTTGAATATTTCTATAGCGTTCCTTAGTGAAGAATAACTGAAAACAGACATACTATGCCACTTACTTTCAGTCAAAGTTTTACTCTCAGTTTTGCTTAAAAGCTGAGAAAAGAGTCAGAAATAAAATTAGAGGATTGTTACCTCATCAGTTAATTTTGGGTACTCTGCTAGCAAAATTAAATTGCATAGTACTACATTTTTTTAAAGGCTGATATTGCAACGATGCAATGGGTTTTGGGGACAGCACCAGAATAACTCTGGATGTACTCTTCAAGGTTTTGAGTAGGTGGTTTTTAAGCTCTTAGATAAACCACCACTTAGATAAAAAAAAAATTCCTTAGTTAGGAAAATTTTATTTAGTGAAATAATTGTTTTCAACCATACTGGTATTTCAATTGTTGTTTCAAATGTGTATGTATTCTTAAGCTCATTTTCACAAAGACGGCTATAATGGCTTTATTTGCTATAGTAGTCATTAAGTAGAAGACTGTATGATACATCCATCTGTTTTAGGATACTAAACTTCATTTCAGTTCCCATCATACTGTGTCACCGTTATCCATCCCAATAAAAAGAAATGTCAGCCTCTTATTAATGTGATAGATGACTGAACAATTACTCCTACATTTCACTCTCCCATATAAGCACAAAATTTACAAGCTCCTTTACTTTCTTATGTTGTTTGCTGAAAATAAGAACCCACAAGAAGAGGGAATGGATAATTTAAAATACTTGAGAAATTTGAACATATAAAGAGGAACCATTGTGTACTCCTTAATACTTGCTTATAAAATTTTTGGTTTAATTTTGAAGTCTGTTTTTCCTAATTCCCTTCTAAGTTTGAATAACCTTCTTGTTTAAATTTTTTTCCTGGTTTTGTGGGGATTTCTTTTTTTTTGTTTGTTTGTTTGTGGTTTTTTTTTTTTGGGGGGGGGGAATATTTGCAGTTATTACATGGTGCAGAACACAGTGAGAAATTCACTGTTCAATTCTTCTTTAAAGACATGTTCCATCATGTTCTGCCACATACCAAACATTGAATTTTATCAGCATAGGCAACTTGTTAATTTTTGACAGTTAAGTATTGTCTATTGCATATCCTTTAGACTATCCTTTTACTCTCTGAAAAGGTATTTGAAGCCTGAACCATGCATCACACATTTTAAATGTGCAAAAATTACAAAGCAAATTTGGGGCAAAGCATTATATCAATATATACATACCCATCTTTCCAGTGTTGCAGTGAATAATGACTGAAATAACATTTTTATCTTGTTCACATGCATAATTTTGCATGTTGCAAATGTTGTCTTTGATCCAAAGTTTAAACAGTTATATGCGATTCTGAGTCTAAGAAGGTTTCCCTTTGAAATAATGTTTTAAAATTATTCATTTCATTTTCTCGAAATGTGTTTTTGCAAGAAAAAACTGCTGCATTTGAATGTAAATTTAAAATGGCCTTGAGAGGTGAAGACAATTTAAGTAGCTCCTCTCCAACTATATTTTCCTATATGTGAGCTAAGAGTCATTAGAATCACTCTGTACAGTGGTTAACAAAATAGATCCACATTAAAAAAAATCCCAACCCCCCAAAAAATCATAAAGTAACCCTTTTAACTGCCCCCCGAGAAAAATCCAAACCCCAAAATGAAGGACAAAACAAACCAACTTAACAAATGAGAAGAAACAGGATTAGCCTGTGGGAGGAAGGAATATCTTTCTGTATCTTGGAACCACAGTTTAAGTTAATGCTAGCTAGTGGCATTGTAATTAAGGCAGAGTGATGAATTTATTGAGTTAATTACAGAAGTCTGCATGTTGTGTTTGATGCAGATGTACTTTGAATTTAAAATATCTGTTTGTCATGATGCTCCTGACAGAAGAAAAATGCAATCAACTTCTTTTTCTTTTGTCTTTAATCACGAATTCATAATGCAAGGCTTATTGAGGATTTTATCATTAAGAAGAACTTTGAATCAACATAACCTTATTGACTGTCCAAGGAAGGATTACATAAACCATGTTTTGATTTTTGTTCCCTAAAGTACCAAATACATATTTTTTATTTCAATAAGAGTTATCAATAGGAAGTTTAAAGAGTATTTTCCTTGATTAGTATTTTTCCTTTAATTTATTTTAAAGCCTATTATGTACTGTAACAATATAAAGCCTGTCAATTAGCCCCACTGCCCTAATTAACCCAAAAGAATATATACTGTAAGTAGGAAAAAGAAAATTGCTTGAAAGACTTTTTTTTTTTTTTAAATGAAAAAACACTGTGAAAAATTAATTACTAACATTCTCAATTACATTAGTGACTAGAACTGGTTTCAGGAATTTTCCTCCTCTTCTCAGACCTATTTCCTGTTAAGTGGGAGAGAGGATTTAATTTGCTTATTTCTCCTTAAGCAATTTAAACACTATAGATCATATAGGCCATCACCAGTATAAAAGTGTAGAATTACATGAATCATAGAATCACAAAATTATTTGGGTTTTTAAGGGCCTTAGTCTAACCCTACTGCTGTGACCAGGGACATCTTTCACAAGGTCAGGTTGCTCAGAACCCTATCCAACCTGACTATGAACACTTTGAATGACAGGGATTCCACAACTTCTCTCAGCAAGTTTTTTCAGTCTAACGTCTTCCTGGCATCCTGTCAAAATCTACTGCTGCCCTTCCTCCTACCACTATAGGTCCTGGTAAAAGTCTGGCTTTGTCTTTCCCGTAGGCCACCTTTATATATTGAAAAGATGCAATGTGGTCTCCACAGAGACCACAGAGCACTTCACTCCTCAAGTCTGTCAAAGTCCTCTAGACAGTGTCCCTTTCCTCAGGTGAATCCACTGCACCACTCAGCTCAGCATCTTCTGCAAACTTGTTAAGGGTACAGTCAATCCCACCCACTATTTAATGAAGATCTGAAATAGTACTGGATCCTTGAGGAACACTACTCCTTTTTAGTTGCCATATGAGTTTTGAGGAACTCTGGACATGGCCATCCAGACAGTTTTTTATCCATTTAACAATCAATCTGTTACACATGTCTGCAGTTTAGAGGTAAAAATGTTGTGAACATGAATTGATTTAGAACTTGAATGAACTTGGCATTCTACATTCTAGTAGAAGGAGGATTTATTAGAGCATCCCCATTAAGAGCTTCTGGTCATCTTTTTGCTCAAGTGATTTTGCAGTATGGAGAGTCAGTTACAGTGACATTAAAATTTCCTGTAATGGTGGAAGGTTAGCATCTTTAACATTAACATTAATATCATCAACGTGAAATAAATGTATTTCCACTTAGAGTTAAATTCTAAACTATTTTTATTGTTGGAAAGTGTGATTGTGTGTTGTTGATTATTCAAATTCTGAAAAAGGAAATGCATACACTCAAATCTGCCAACCACACTTGGAAAGCCATCATATTGCAATTAGTTGGAAGTATTTGGGTAAGCAAGGACAGCGTGTTTTGGCTTTCAGTATTTGAAGTTTTAGTCTTTTCTAGTGTATTTGGTTTCATTTGCTTCTTGAACCATGTGGTGTTTCAGGAAATAGTGTGCTTTGTAACTACATGCAACTTTTTACTTTTTCAGCTACATTTCATTGGCTAGTACTAGATAAACTATCTTATTGCAGTGTCTATGTCTTAAAAGAAGACTGCTTCACTAATTCTGGTAGCACATTAATTGTGGTAGTACAGGAATAAACTTTCCATGTTATATTAGGTTGGTTTTCCTTTTTTCTTTTTCCAAACACAGAAGTTATTTTTTTTAGAACTTTTTCTATTCTTAATTATTTCCAAAATCTACTTCTTTTTAGAAGACAAATAATATTGTTAACTCTCTGGACACTACAAGCATAAAACATTTTTTTCCAAAATAAACCATTGTCTTTTTCTCATTACTTGCTCTTGGCTTACACCATAAAATAGTGTTGGTCTAATGCCCTGGCAATCTGACTTGTCTGTGTGTGTGGGGCCAAGTCAATCTATGCTTTTACTCTGTCAACTTCAAAGGGGTCCCACCAGGCATGAATGTCATGTAAGTCTTCTTTCCAAGGCACTGAATTAATTTACTCAACAGGAAAAGCATTTGTAAAGGAATATAGACTTATCATGTCATTTCCAACGAAAGAATAGAGACTGATTTCTAAGTGCACTACAAAAGTGCATTTTTAATTCTGTATCAGCTTAACACTTCTACAGTGTTTCTACAGCAAAAGATCTAGTTAAGATGAATTAAGTTGTGTTATTTGTACGGGATAAGAGAATGATTGAAATATTATATTATGGTAAAACTATGGCATTTATGCAGCATCTTGTACTAACTTCAGTACTTGCAGTAGTTGAACTTCCTTTAATATCTGCAGTATAAAGTTGAAATTCTGGTGAGATTGGTTAAATACACTAAAGTTTCTTAAAATAATCTGCTAGAGGCTCCTTCTGTTGTGTTGCCATGTAAGGATTTGAATTTCCCAAAAGTAGGGAATAACCACAGAAAGTTGATGGAGAAAGACAGAAGGCAATGGAAATGTTCCTGGAAAGAAAATTACTGCAGTTAGGCAATGTAGAAAACAAAGACTCTTGTGGTCTTAGCTGAAACAATTTGGCAGCCTTGTGGGAAAAATTGTTCACAGCTTATTGAGCTGAGGTGAATTGTTTTCTTTGCTAGAGGAAAAAGAAATTGTAAAGCAGACAGGTAAAAATGAATGGAAGGTGTGTGACACTGTTAAGAGCTTGCATGTGGTTTGGGAGGCAGAATATGTACATCTTAAAAATCTGAAAAATTGTCCCCTCAAAATAGTCAAGCTATCTCCACAATATCCAATATATCCAGAATATGTTTTGGGCCTAGTTATCTATCTGGAATGGCACTGCGATTAGACACAGGGTGATTATGAAATTGTAATTTCTCAATTGATTCAAGGACAGATGATACTCTTCTCCTTGGTCTAATGTAAATTGTTTGTCAAATATTATTATTCCACCATTACTCACTTACATTTAGTAGATTTACCTCATTAGAAGGGAAACTTAAGGGTGTCATGCAGCTTCTAAGAGAAGAAACCTCAAGGGTGGGAACAAACAGTGTAAAGTAAAACTGCAATTTAAGTGAGACAAAAATAAGTATATCTGTGTTTCTTTAATGATGAAGAGGATAGTTAAATCCCTTTGATGCCTTTCATTCCCTTTAACATCTTTGCAGAATTTTTTTCACAAAAGAACAGTTTGTCCTTGGATAAAATTTGCCAAGAAAGCCGTTGCTAAAGTGGCTAAGCTAGGTCCTGCCCTAGGAACAGAGTCTGCAATGAGTTGCCTCACTATGGGGGAGCTGCAAAGAAGAAATTGCAACCCAGAGACCCGTTTCTCCCTCCTCTCAATGGTAACAGGGGTGTGTAATGGTGAGCTGAGGAAGCAATACTTTGGTCTCTGATGTGTCTTCTGTCCTAGGAAAGAGGAAAGAGTCTTCAGATTGCTCCCCAGCAGGTTGCTCCCCAGCATAATCACATTTTATGTGTTTACAGACAAGTACACACAGACTCCTTCTCACTATTTACATCACGCATCACAGCCTCTGCTGTCAATGTCAAAAGGACAGAAGCTTTAATTTACAGCAGAGTATAAGAGGTCAAATATCTTTCATATTATATGTAGTCTTAGTTCTCCTCTGTTTCAGAGGGGGATGTAACCATTGGACTTCAAATTCTGAATTATTTATGAGGGAAAATATAGTTTATGGATACTCAGACACATCTCTTTACAGGCAACTCAAGTTGTTACAGTCAGAAATATCAGAGTTGGGTTTACAGCTCTCCCAGCTAAGAAATATCCTTGTATATAGTCCGATGCCAAATTCATTGCGTAATGGAGGTATTGCACCTGCTATGTTTAACATATATGAAACAGTTTAGATATCAATTATTGCTTCCCATATTTTTGATGAGCAAAGTGTTAACAAAAATAGACTACCTATTTATGAAGAAAAAACTTTAGAAATGTTTGTAATGCATTTAAATATAATAATAGAGATTTTTTTTCTGAATGTTTGTTTTGCTTCCCATACTTCTAAAACTTTTATTTTTCCTTCCTGCCCACCACCTTTCAGAGGTAGATCTATGACTTTATACATTCACTGGCAGCTTTGCTAACTATGTCAGTGCATTCCTTTACACCTTGCAAGACCATAAATGTATTCCAATGCCAGGCTGTCAGAGGAAGCTGTGGATGTGGGATACTGCAAATCAGAGGTGTGGTAAGAGAGACAAGTGTATGAAGCAGATAACTGTACTTGATTAGATAGATTTAAATAGTGTTGGAAGAATTTGCCAGGTGAAAATAAAAATTGTCAGTTCAGTTTAATTTCATGGTGAATCAAACAAGGAAATTAGATTCTGCTACTCTACTAGTTTGACATCTAGAGCAAGTGACAATTAGAGATGATGAGAGAACTTATATTTATTTCAAAACTCTTGATTTATTTATTTTTCTTCTGATGGGCATGTAACTTTTATTTATTTTTGCTCAGAAATATAAGTTATTATTATTTGATTGACAAGTTGTGGATTTCAGGAATTCATTATAATGTTAAATTCAATTTTATAGAGTACTGCAGTTAAATTTAGAGGTAACTTGAAGTCTGCATTTTATTGAAATAATTTCTTGGGATGAGGCATATCAGCCACAAGTACCCTACAAGGAATAAAAGTGGTAATGCCTCAAACAAGGAAATATTTCAGTTTAATGAAGTAAGGATGAAGGAAATGTGAAAGAAATTCCTTTTGCTATACTTGGCCACTCAGTTCAATCCTGATTTTCTTCATTACCCTTGGAAAACAAGATTAAATAACAAATCAAAACACAAACACATTCTTTAAAAGCACTCCCAAAGCCCAAATTCTAATTAAGTGAACTTCACAGTTAAATTAAGGTTCAAAGAGCATGAAAAATCAAGCATAACTGAAGCATGAAATGATTGTATATGAGGTTGCATTCACTTCCCAGCCTGTGCAGTGGAGTTTGTATCCAGAAAGGCTTAGATTTACAAGCAACACAGAAATAGCATGAGGAAATTATTTCCCACCTTATTTTGCTACTTCAGATAGAAATGCATTGTTGTCTGGCAGATGTAAGGAAATCATCAAACAAACAGAAAAATGGAGAAAAAGAATCATTATGGTACATTCTAAAGAAAAAACACTTCCCAGATCCTGCAGTAAATTGCCTTATATTGTAATATGCTGTGAAGCAAAGGTATGTATTCTTGCTGCACAACTATTTTCTTCTTTTAACCATCTGTTTAAAGAAGAAAATATTTATTTTATTTCCTCCTTTACCTTGTCTCTAGCTCTTTTAAGATTTTGTGGGCAGGAATAGAGTGTCTACCCACTACTAACTGGGAATCACACATTATCAGTCGTAAGCAGCCTGGGCAGTTTGCTTTGGTCCCCATTGTTCTCTTTTTCAGAAGGTAGTCTCAAACTGACAATTTTTATATGCAGTTAATTTTAGCTTGTTATACACAGTTGCTCAAATACTCATGTGGCCCTTGTTGTGCTGTGTGAATCTTTCCTAGTTCATTTGTTTGTTGATAAAAGGAGACATGCATGAGTTCTGTCATGTGAACTATCTCCTACTGCTTTCATTCTCACTCTCAAATGCAAACACTTTAATAGGCAGCTTCATGATGGTTCTTAAACTGGCAGTTATCTGTCATGTCCTGCATAACATATCTAGAAGGGAGCTCTTCAGGATAAACATCCCTGGATTATGTTGTTGTGTTTTGTTTTTCCTTAAGGATTTCCTTTAAAAATATTTTGAAAGTGGAATTCAACTTTCAAAGTATAAGACTGTGTTGTGTTGTGTTTCTCAATTCTGTTAAGTGGTTTAACCCTGTACCCCTATTTGAGTGGTCCTGCCCTCCCTTGCCTCCTCTCATTCCAATGCTAATCCTGTCTTTCCTCCACCCCTAGTCCCTAGAACCTTCTGAGTCATTCCTGTGAACCCGCCCCTGCGTCTGTCTGTCACTCAACAGCCCTTCCCTTCCATCTAGAAAGTTCCATCAGGGGCATCAAGTGATAGGTCAAGACACCAGGGTCCCCTCCTACCAATTTCTCTATTGGTGCCTGTCCATGCCCATCACCCTGGCTTCCACTCCTCATTGTCACCCCATTGGTCTGTGGAAAGACCATCCCCTTGTTTACACCCCTGTTTAAATACTGTTGCTCTGCGGCATTTGGGGTTCTGCAGGGTGTTTTCCCCTGGCTCAGGAGCCTCTCTGGAGTCTCCTAATAAACCTGGATTAAAAACCCCTACAGAAGTCAACTCCTTGTTCTGTTATTGCCACTCAAGTCTCTCCTATGGCTACAGGCCAGACCCAAATTTTCCCTCCTAACCCCCAGGGGAGCTGGAGGGTGACCCTTGCTGCCTCCTGTGTCTGGTCAAACTGGGCCAACACTGAGCCATCAGCTTAGGAAGTCACAGTGGCAAGACTGGGAAAAAACCTTTTTATTAAACTGCTCTATAATACTTGCACAACTATCTGGAAGGAGTCTACAAGGAAGCCAGAGAGGGACTTTTTATCAGCAGCTGTAGTGACAGGATAAGGAGTAATGATTACAGACTGAAAGGGGAAATTTAGGTTAAATATTAGGAAAAAATTCTTTGCTGTGAGGGAGATGAGACACAGAGTGTCCAGGGATGTTGTGGATGTCCCATTTCTGGCCATGTCCAAGGCCAGGCTGGATAAAGCCACCATTAACCTGGTCTAGTGGAAGGTGTCCCAGTCCACAGTAGGGGAAGCTGAGACAAGATGATCTTTAAGGTCTATTGCAGCCCCTTAACATTCTACAATTTCTTGATTCTGTAAAACACCCTTGGAAATGCTTCTCTTTCACTTTTTCACATCCACTACAGGACTTTGTGCATCCTGTATGTCTGATATTACCAGTTTTTACAGCTTTTCACTGTGGGATGGTGTTAACAAAGCGAGCTATATTTGGTTGACTTCTTGCAGGGATTGCTTTAAACTTTCCCAACCCTTTTTTTTTTTTTTTTTTTTTTTAATATTTGGGGTTTAGGAAACACGAGTGGACAAGATTAAAAGAAAATTTGGAAAAAAAATTGTTACATCATCAAAAAGACTTGCTTAGGTGTTTTTTTATGTGGAGTGTTTCAGTGTACAGTATATGTGGTTTGACAGGTAATGGGAAAGAGAAAGCTTTAGGGAAGCATATCTCTATGAGGCATATCTTCACAGTGAAGTAGTGAGACTTTAACTTCTGTTTTAGAAGAGTGCACGTACATGTGTACATGAATGTGAATTGTTGAGATGTTCCTGAGGTGGGAATCTGCTTTGCAAAAATGTGGCTTGCTTGTTGAAACTACTCTTATTCATAGTATCTTTGGCAATTAAACCAAACGAAGATAGTAGACTAAAAGATTGGCCAATACACTGCATTTTTTGGCTTTTTTTTTTAAGCTTTTAATTGGAAAACACACAATTTTAACAATTATCTCCCTTCTCACACTTAGGCATAATTGGTCCTGGAAGTAAGAGTTCTGAAGAAATACAGTTTATGAAAATATTGTTACCCATGATGCCTCAACATCAACTGCTTTGATATCATGGTAGCTACTAGTCATCCAAATTACTTAATAAATTGGACATGGCTGGTTACAGTAACTGAGATATATTTTGTGTACTCTATTAAAATGCTAAAAAACTTCTAATACAATAGTTAAAAGTCAGAGGTAGACTTGATGTCCATGTCCATCTCTGGGTGTCTTGATACAAGACAGTAAATAACTGCAATTAAATCTTTGCTCTAATAACTTTTACAATTTGGTTTTAATGTGTCATTCCTACCCAACAAAAGTTTGTATTCAAAACTGTTCTACATATTGTTTAAGACAGTTGCAATTAAATTTCACTGGGCTTCAAAGAAAGCTCTGAAGATTTTCTTTTATCTGTAATGAAAGTCTTGCAGCAGAGTTAAGTATGAATACTAGACTAAGCATCTGCCTAGGATTAGGTAGCATGAAAATAATATGTCAGGGTTGACAGCATATTGTATGCTGTGTTTTTATAAAACATGAAATTTCTGGATGTGAAACTGCTTTATACTCAGTTCATTACACACTTTAAAGCCAAAAAGTTATATTGGTAAAAAAAAAATATTCTTTGAGCCTGACATGGCTTGTTGAAAGTATATGTTTGTCAAGGTGCTCAAGAACTCAAGAGCTGCCTGGGATTCCATCACAGTGAAAGACTGGGGTCTTGAAACAAATCCTCTGGCTTTCAAGCAGGACCTGCTCCTCTGGGAGCAGGGGAGAAGAGCAGACCTGGTGAACCAGGACAGTAGCACCCCTGAACGAACTGCTGGGTAGATGTACAGTATTGGCACCTCCAGTGCAGTATTGGCACCTCCAGTTGCTCCTCACTAAACCTTCCTTCCCCCAAACCTGTCCATACAGATCCTGCCAGAGAGAAGGAAACTGTGTATCTGCACCCTCTGAGCAGCCCAGTGGAGTTCACATGAAAACCTTCAGTATTCCTCAGTGGAATTTTGCCATTATATATGTTTAAAAAACTTAGGGATAGATTAAATAACCCAGAAATTCTTTTTGCGTAGAATATAGTTTTATTTCCATTAAATCCACATTTGAAACTATTTAGAAGTACTAAATTTATTCATAAAAGAAAATAAAATGGAAATTTGCTTTTTCACTAGTTCAAGGATTAATATATATATATATATATATATATAAAAGAGAGCGTTATATAGATGCAAGTGTATATATAGCCATATTCTGGCACTTCATGGGATAGTAATAATCAAAACAAAAAAGATGCAAAGCCTTATATCTAATTTGTGGATGTTAGATGGTTTCATTAACAAATGTAAAAACAAATGTAAGGGCAAGTTTAGTGTCAGAAGGGACTTTGGAAGCAAAAACAGGAATAAAGAGCCATTGGATAGCCATATAGCCCTGCAGAAGGGCAGAGATGAAGCACTGGGAGTTAGGGGAAGTATTCCTAAAGATGTAAGCGGAAATTTCTCTTATATCTCTAGTTTTAGAGAAATGCAGTTATTTAGATTATTACTCTGTCAATCATATTTTCTAATGGCAACTATTGGCAAAAAAAAATTAACTCAGGTTAAAAGCAAATTTCCTCACTAACTTTTAGAACTTTTTAAAATCTGTCAGTAATCAATCAGTACAATATTTTCTTCATAGAAATAGCTTATATATTCAATGGATTTCAAATAACCCAACAGGTCAGTGAGATCAGCGATATTTTTAGAAACACTTGCTTGTGCTTTTTGACTAAATTCTGGAACACGTGTTCAGTATCTATTATTACATTCTTAAGCTTGTACAATTGATTTAAATGAGTGACAAAATTTCAGGGTTAGATGTCTCTAATTATTATATTTAAGCATACTAAATATCTCATGTCCATGAAATTTAGAGAAACTTGCAAACTCATTCTAAGGCACTTCTTATATCAAAATTTGATTGTTTTGATTAAAAAACTCATCAAACCACTTTCACTCTTTTCCATTTTAAAAATAAAATATAATATTGATTAAAAACTTGACAGAAGAATAGATTAGTGCAAACAACTTACAGGAGTATAGATTTTCCACTTTCCCATGTCTTATTTTACTGTGAAGTCTAATTGATGTTCAATTATAAAAGTTGAATTGTATAAAAAAGGTGAACACTTAGTGGTGGACTATTTTTTGAGAAGTCTAATAAAGAACCTGCTGGCTTTGTTCTTAAAAAAAAAAGGAACTTCCTTTCCTCTCCCAAATCCAACTCCACTAAATATGGTCTGAATTACACACATGTGTACCTCACTGTACATATGCATTACCATTAACATTAAAGGAGGTGTGTGTAGTTCAGTGTGTACATGTCATGATGTTCTAGAGAGGTGTGTTCAAAATATTAATTTGAAAATAAATATAGATTGGAAATATGCAAAACTTATTCTAGCCTTATTATTTACACACTGGTTTCTAGGGCATTATTTAAATACATTTTTTTGGTGCAGTTGAAGATGATTTGGCCCATAATTTTTATATTATTATTATTATATTTTTATATTTAGATATAAATAATCTGCTTTAATAATTTTGGTATAGTAAGTACCTGTGTATTTGCGTGGGACTACAACTGCCACTCTCAGTATTTAGGCATGATTGGAAATATCATTGCAATGCGTTGCAGATAGCATAAAGCAATCATCCAAAATATTAATTATCAATTTGAAAACTATCTATCTCAGCTGTAACATAGTTCTGTGGTTCATTAACTGCATATACACTCTCTTCAGAGTACTAATGGCTACATGCAGATATTTCAAATGACTTCATAAATACATGAGCACAGACTGTTAAGCAGTGATTTATTTCTGCAAGACCATGTGATGTCCCATAATTCTTCAATGGTGCCAAAGTGATGTATAGCATGGGCACATTCATTGGCTGATTCAGCAATATGCCCATGAGAAGTATCAGGGTTTTACCTCTGTGGTGAGATCTGCAGGGATTTAAATCACCTTGAAAAACAAGCTATGGACAACAGACTTACACAGGACAGTGCCCTGTTAGAAAGAGAATAGTTATTTTTCTTAAAGGTATAACCACTCTTTTAATTTGCAGATGGAGGAAGTACAAAGACATGGTGCCCTTCACACATGGTTGTGATGTTTCATTGGTTCATTTCACAAATTTCACTTCATACAGTCCGATTCAGACTACCAGAGATAGCAACCAGATTAAAGGAAGAATAAGTTACTGCATGAAAAGGCAGGGAAGGTTTCAGACATTTGTGGCATTCCTCTGTAACATCTTACTTAAATGTTACTCCTGATTAGGGTAACTTTTATGGTTATCCAACTTACAATTTCAGAAATTAATATCTAATTCAAACATCATCCTTTATTGAGTTTTAGTTTCTCAAGGGTGCTGTGTGCACATAGGAGCAGAATAAGTGTCACCAGTTGTCTTGAGACCAGAGCCTCATCCATCAGGAGAGAGATTTAGAAAATCATCAATTTTGTCTAGCCTGTGCATGGCTTTCTACAAAGTGGTCTGTTATTTCTTTTTCAAAGTACAATCACACAGATATATATCTTGTTGTTATCTGGCTTTTGTTTTTATATTGTACATCACATATCTTCCTCATAAAAAGCTCTTGCTGAAGATCCACTGAGATCAATGTTAAGACTTCTTCGTACTTGAATTGGTCAATGAATTCTTTGTGGAAAGAAAATACTGTTTGTACTTCAGTCTTTGAGGTAATAGAAACCATTGTATTCCTAGTCAGCAGCAGTCTCCAAGTCTATTTCTTCAGCTGATCCTTGCCAGATATATTTAGTGTAGGAGCAGGTTTACTGGTTCAAACAAATCTTCCTTATATCTTTTTAATAAAAAAAAGTATTTTCTATCAATATCTTTGTATTTTCTTACACATGGCAGCAAACGAGATGTCAGATAATTTGTGGAATGTGTGTTCTGTGGTCATGACAAAAGCATGCTCATTTTAGAGAAATTATTTGAGTTTTGGGCTAAATTTGATGTATTAACACTTATTGTCTAAAAGTGTGCTTTTTTTCTAACTATGTTTTTAAATTCTTTTGTTATTTCTTTTATGGTTGGGTTTTTTGGTTTTGTTTGGGGTTTATCTGATTCTTCGTTTGGTTTTTTGTTTTGTTTTTGTTTGATTTTGTTTTTGTTTTTGAGGGTTGAGTTTTGTTTTGGGGCTTTTGTATTGGTTTTGCATTTTACCCTTTCTGGGCTAAATAGATTAAAATTAAAAATAAAGGGAATACTAAGCAAAATACATTCAAACTAAAACAAAATAAAGTAAAAATATTTTGAAGTAATAATGTCACTCACAAATACTTTTCAAAAATACAGAATTTTTTTTTCAGATGTTCTGCAAGATGTACACAGCATCAGCTTCCATAATTTTTACTTTTCTTTGAATGATAAACTGACATTATAATGGAGTGAGAAATATAGAATGAGTTTTTTGTGAGTCATAATCACAGTACAATGTTATTCAGAGCCTAAACACAGAAAGTTCAGTGTTTTTAACTCTACTTCTAATTTCATAGAAAGGGGAAAAAGGTGAGCTGAGAGAAGGATTTTGAAATAAAGCATGTAAACTAAGTAGGTAAAACTAAGGAGATACAAGAGATTAATTTTTCTTCCACTGTCCTGTTTCTAATGATGCAGATTTTAGATACAGTCCTGCAGATGACTTCAAATTTTAGATACAGTCCTGGCTACATTGGAGATTATAGGAAAGTTGCCCTTAAATTTGAAGAACTATCACTATTGCATTCCCAATCCTCTGATAAATATTACAGCCTAGGAGACTGGGATTTATCTGTGTGGTCATCAGCCAACAACATATTCTTGTCCTGCCTAGCTGACTTACCTGCCTGAATAAATTACTCAGAGAGTTATATTTTGGAAGTTTTGGCCTGTGGCTGATGGTTTTGGGTTCTTGTCAGTGCCACGAGGTTACAGAATGGTAGTGCTTTGGTTTTCGTTTGGGTGGGGTGTCAGACGGAAGCAGGCTGTATACCCAAAATTGTCCTCTGTTTGGTTTAAGAATAAATTCCCCTCTGACACTCCAACTGCTTGTTTTAGGTGATTTTAGGTGATACTAACTAGAAAATAGAACAGAGAATAAACTTACAGTGGTTTTGATTACACTGAATGTTTCTCTACTTTTTAGAGAGGAACGTTTGGTCCATTTTTTCAAGCTAAATTAGTGCCTATTCTTCCTTTTATTTATTTTTTTTTTCAAAAGATCCACCAAAAGACCTTAAAAATTCACTATCAGGAAGCATGCTATTAAACACAGATTCCTTAACTCCATTAAAGCCACATTATTGCTGTCACTGTTGTTATAAATAATAAATAATTTAGGGAGTTTTTTCAACAATATATCTGGCATTTAGTTTGCCAATTATTTTAAACATTGGAGATTTACTCCCCAAACCCTAAATCCCAGCCCTCCTGTTGTCTCCAGCTCATATTCTGTTATTTTAAGAAAATCACAATACGCCATTGTAATGACAGTAAAGGAAAAATGTTAGTATTGCATGATGTCAAGCAGCAAAATTGCACAGTGCTATTCACATGAAAATTCTGCATTATCATTAGTCTTCCAGTATGAAATACAAAATCATTGTAGTGGAACATTTCCACAGGTACAATCTTGGTTTCTCTGAGAACAAATATCTCAATGCCAATGTTTACATTGCAGGAGGATACTATTTGCCATTGTAGTAAGCCTTTTGAAATCTGTGTATTGCATTACAGGAATTTATTTCTATTATTCTCCTGAATGTTTTGTTTTTAAAATCTGTTCCATGAACGGATGTCACTTTATGACACAAAATATGAACTTTTTGTTCATCATCAAAAAAAAAAACTCCCTGCTTGCTAGCCTAGGATTAAGTCTGGATCGATGAAATTAAAAATTAATACTATTTTGTATGACACTTGCACATCCTGTTGTTTGTCACAGTATGAGAAATCAAATATAATAGAAAAAGGTTTAATGATAAGAATAAGAATGTATATGTAGAATGTATATGTATGAAGAGCGTTGTTTCATCAACTGTTTTGCATATATGCAGACATAAAATGCAACAATACAGGCATCATAATTAATCACTATCAATACAGCAGTGATTTGTCAATTTATTTGGATTTCCTGACTTCACTTGCATTTTCCTATCTGAAATGGTGGTTGATGCTTGGTGCATCAAAGCTTTAGCTTGTTTCCCAGAAAAGTCATAAAAACATAAGAGACAAATTTTTCATCAGTTAGTGGGCCCACTGACAAGGGGTGGGGGTTGCAGTCAGTTCACCTCATGTTGTCTCTGCTGCTTCTTTCTCATTAAGTGGAAGGCATCTTACACTCCTCTCATACTCCAGCATGAGGTCGCTTTCATGAGAGATTATCCTACACAAACCTTTCCAACATGTGTCCTTCTCCCCTTGGGAGAGGAGCTACAGCTCTTCACATACTGCTCTAGCATGGGGTCCCTTCCACAACTTGTGCAGTCCTTCAGGAACAGACTGCTTCCAGCATGCTTCCCCCACAGGGGCACAAGTCCTGCCAGCAAACCTGCTCCAGCACATGATCTTTATTTCATGGGTCTGCACGTCCTACCACACTCTGGTATGGGATACACACAGGATTGCATTTTCCTTGGGTCACACCCACCTGCTCTGGCATGGGATTGGTTTTCCATTGCCACAGGTGGGTATCTGACCCACCTTGGATCTCTGTGAGGGAACAGCCTATCTTACCACAGTCCTAACCATGGGCTGCATGCTAATCTCTCCTCCAGTGCCTTGAGCACCTCCTCCTTAATGCCTGCAGAACTGTTTCTTTCACATATTGTCAGTTAGTTCCTTCTTCTCTGGCTGCAATTGCTTCTGTGCAATAATTTTTTCCTTCTCAAATATGTTATGCCAGAGGCAGTATCACCACCACTGATGGGCCCGGCCATGGCCAGTGCAGGGTCTGCTGTTGAGTTGCTGGCATTGGCTGTGTTTGGCATGGGGAAAGCTTCTGGCAGCTTCCCAAAGAAACCACCCCTGTAACTCTGTCCACTAGCAAATCCTTGACTTGTAAAACAAATACACTACCTCAAAACCTAGTTTATTAATTTTACAGAACAATCTTCTTTGCAATACAATGAATAAATCAAAATAATAATAGAAATAAACTAATTTGGTGTTAATGAATACTGTTTGTCACTTCACAATATCATCCCTGATAATTTTTCACACTTATTCTGAGGTCAGGGGGATACTCATAGTTTAGTTTTCATTGCTTACTCTCAGCTTCTCAATTCTGATTTGAATCAGATCAGAAGGGGACTGTCTCAAGTGATCTGGTGTATGGTGTTGACCCTGGCTGGATGCCAGGCACTTCTTAAAGCCTCTCTATCACTCCCTTCTACAGCTGTACAGGGGAGGGAGAATATAACAAACAATATAACAAAGGATTCAGGAGTTGAGATAACTCAATTATTATAAGTTCAATCCTTAGATCAGGAGAGATCACTCACCTTGTAGTGTCACAGGAAAAACAGGCTGGAATTAGAGGTATTAATTGAATTTCTAACTAACAAAATCAGAGCAGGATAATAAGTAACATAAACCTTCAAAATATCTTCTCCCCTCCTGGCCCCCTCTGCCTCCTACCCCAGAAATGCAGGGAGGCAGGGAATGGGGGTTATGGCAGTTCATCACCTGAGGCTTCTTCTGCTGCACCCTGGGGTCCCACCCATGGGAGACAGTTCTCCATGAACTTCTTCCTCATGAGTTCATCTCATGAGCAGCAGCTGTCAGTGAACTGCTGCAGTGTGAGTCCATCCCATGGGCAGCAGTCCTCCCAAAACTGCTGCAGTGTGAGTCACTTTTTCACAGGGTGCAGTCCTCCAAGGACAGCCTGCTCCAGCATGGGGCCTCCCTTGGGTTCACTGGCCCCTTTGGGCATCCACTGCTCCAGCCTGGGTCTTCTCCATGGGCTGCAGGTGGATCTTTGCATCCCCCAGGGTCTCCATGGGCTGCAGGGACACAGCTGCCTTGTCATGGTTTGCACCACAGACTACAGGAGCATCTCCTCCACCTCCTCCTTCATTGACCTCTGTGTCTGCAAAGTTGTTCCTCTCAGATGTTCTCACCCCACTCTGCTCTGGCCTCAATTACAACTGTGCAATAATGTTTTTTTTTCTTCTTTTTCTTAAATATGTAATCACAGAAGTATTACCACTATTTCTAATTGTCCCAGAGCATCACATCTGCCTTGGAGCCAGCTGGGATTGACTCTGAATGACTTTAAGCAATCTCCCAGTAGCTTTTCATAGAAGCCAACTCCATAGCCCCACCTGCTACCAAAGCTTTGCCATGCAAACCCAATAGTTTTTCACACTTACTCTAGGATCAAGGGACTGTTCACAGTTTGGTTTTCACTGCCTATTGTGTGTTAAAGAGAGTCTGCAATATCATGTCTTCTTTGAGTTTACATGAGCCTGTAAAGGGGTGCCACAGTAATCCTGAGTTTTTCAATATCCTCCTGCCACTGCCTTCACCTTTTTTGTGCCATAAAGTGAAAGTGTACTGAGAAGCATCTCACATACACACTTAGATATTACTTGCTTTTCCTTTGCTGTCACGTCTAAGAGACAGGTTCAGAGATTAAAATATTTACACTGGTAAATAGTTGGTGGGCAACCGTGTGTTTCTTGGCATTTGTGGACACTTAAAACCTTGCTTCTCAAGCAGGACTTTGAAATTACATCCCTGAATTGCCTTCAATAAATTCCTGCTTGTTGCTTGTGTTCTTCACTCAAACCAGCCCCCAAAATAAATGGCTCACCCACTAAAATTTCTAGCCCATGAGAAGCATATGCATTGTTAAAAAAAAAAAAAATAAATGAATCTAGCTAGTAACTTCAGAAAAAGATGCACTTAGAATCAGAGAATCATAATATATCCTCAGTTGGTAGAGACTCATTAGGATTGTTGAAGTCAAGCTCCTGGTCTTGCAGAGGACCACCCTAGGAATTGTTATTCCTATTTGTCTGTTTTCTGAATTCTTCTTGAACTCAGTCAGGCTGGTGCTGTGATGCCTTCCCTGGGGACCCTGTTCCAGTGCCCAACCACATTCTAATTTAAGAACCTTTCCTGATATCCAACCTAAACCTCCCCTAATTCAGCTCAGGCCATATCCTCAGGTCCAACAATGGCCACTACAGAGGAAAGATCAGTGCCTGCTTGTCCTCTTTCCTTCACAAAGAAGTTACAGACCACAATGAGGTCTCCTCTCAGTCTCCTCCAGGCGGAGGAGAACAAGCAACCTGAGCCATTCCTCATATGGTTTCCCCTCAAGGCCCATTAGCATCCTTTTTGGTGTCCTCTGGATGCTCTCCAGTAGTTTTATATCTTTCTTATATTGTGCTGCATAACCACCCCACAGCACTTGAGGTGAGGCTGCCCCAGCTCAGAGCAGAGCAGGACAATCCCCTCCCTTGCCTGGCTGGTGAAGCTGTGCCTGATGCCCCCTGGGACAGGGTTGGCCCTCCTGGCTGCCAGGGCACTGCTGACCCATGTTCAGCTTGCCAGGACTCCCAGGTCTTTTTCTGTGTCACTGCTTTCCAGGAAATCCTTCCCAGGTGCAGAATCCTACACTTGTCTTTGTCAACCTTACACCACAGGTACTATGATGGGAATCTGCAGAGTAAATTAAATCAAGCATTTTAGTTGAACCTTCTTCCTAGTTTTACCTATCAATTTCAATTGCCAATGAGAACTAAAAAAAGTGACATTTTTTCTTGTCTCCACAGTAACAGATTCTAAATTAATCATGCAAAAATAACAATTAGTTAGTGTTTAAAAGGGTTTAAAATTACTCTGACTTCCTTCTTCTAGTTTATCAAAATATCATTCAATAAAACCAAAGGGCAGAACTGTGGCATAAGTTGTTATACTCCATAAATAATTGGTAGGAATGAGAGAATGATAAAAATATATGGTGGAAGTTAACAGCTGGTGAACAAAAGAATCTGAAAGATGTTACTATATAACCTTAATTCTTGATTATTAAAAAATTGCATTTAGAAAAATTTAATTCATTGCAGCAAAAATCCCAAATGAAACTATAATCTTTAGATTCATCAAATAAATTATATTCTGAATATCTTGTCTATCTGCATTCAAAATTAAAAAATAAATCTAGCTATCCTTACATGGATGAAGTGAGACTTTAATGAATAGCAATGGGCATATTCCTATTCTGCTGTGGAACTGATCTGAAAAATGCATGTGACAATAATCTATGCTAATTTGATTTATGATTCTAACTACCCTAAAAACCACATAAGACCAAATATTAATAAATATGTGCTGCTTTACTTACAAACTTCACATTGTCTTGACATGTTCAGTGGTGGGGAGTTGTGAGGTTTTTTTCCTTTTCTTCAGGAAAGTCTGGTAAATTAATTTTTTTTTTTAGCTCAAAAAAAAAAATGTATCTTACATCCACTAGTAATCAGCACTGATTAAGCAATTGCATGGTTTAAGTAATAATATTTTTTATTTTCTGTTGATAATATTTTTTATTTTCTTTGCATAATAGTTAGTTTCTATGTTTTGAAAATGAGACAGTTCAAATGCTAGCCTGAACAAAAAAGGTGTAATAATTAATTACAGTATGAACCAGCAGCAAATTCTACTTTAATACCCTCTCTATGTACAATAAAGGAGAATCGAAATATTTCGTCTGTGTGTCAACATTCTCTCTCCTTTTACTTCATTAAATCAAGATGATAGAAGACCCAGGAGACAGAAGTGCAAATTTTAAACCTGTATTGATTTAACCTTCCTTCTGTAAATATTTCATAGTCCTGTAATGTGTAAATGCAATCATGCACAGAACAAAGGATTGCACTTTTTTGTTAGTACACAGAGTGACAGTATTTATTTTGCCATTTAAACAATATTACATAGGAAAACACATGAGGGTATTTTGTTAAAAACGTCAAAGATGATTGATAAAACACTATTTTTCAAGAGAAATGATAATTAAGAAAACTTTTCCAAACTGTGATTTCCTTGAAGTACTATAATACCATTTGTTAATTACAGTTACAGTAACCTTCTCTAGCTTCTCTTTCCCACAACAATTTGATGCAGACTTTTTTGATTAATCAAAGATTACTTCACACTTTTTCTGTTTTCTTCCAGACAGTTTTCCATTCTGAAATTCCAACATCCTAATCATTTTTGTAACAGACAAGTGGTGGAAGCTTTTGGCATAGATTATTTGGTTTGTAATGGCTGTTATATGGTCTTCTGGCAACAACACAGAAAACAACAAAATCCTGGAAGCTGCATGTACTGAGGCCCTTTAGAAGCCCATAATGATTTGGATGGAGTTGCTACCCTTTTCAAAACCTATTTGTAGAAACATCATCCAAAACTAAAACAGTTATCTGAGAATTTCATTCTACTCTGAACTTTTTCTTGTGTAGTGAATGTTACATTTGTGAACACTGATATAAAAATTGATCTTGTAATTAAGTACTTTTTTCCCCTGAAGCTGCTATGGCTTGCTGCAATAGGAGTCTAATGCTGACAATTTCAGTGCCACCAGTGGTGGAGTTTAAATAAAAACACCCCATGTATTCCTAGCAAGCAAAAGCATCTAGTAGAAAATTTGTATTTTACAATCTATTTCTGGGTTGGTTAAAAGTACTTATTTTATGTGTAAATTTAAAATATAATTCATGCTTCCAATTCTGCAGATTTTAAAAGATCATACATAACATCAAGATAATACACATCTAACCATAACCATAATGACATTAAACTGTCAAACCCTTTTTCATGTCAAAGCACTGTTCTCAAGAATGCTTTTATTGGAGTGATACCAGTTGATGTGAACTGAACCTTAGCCTTTTTTCCTTATATTGGTGCTTTATCAGATCAGATACTTCTTGAAGAATCAGTGCAGTATTTATTGCCATGAAGTTTCACTATGTCACAGTAGCATGAACATTACTGAGGAATATTCCATTTAGGAACATTATGTTACTTAGTCTTTTCCACTACCATCTCTAAGATGTCACCTAGTCTTAATAAGCATACTATTTACTTTAACAAAAAAGTCTTTATTTACTGCATCAAGATAACTTTTATTTTTTAGAATAGATTTCATTTATAACCTCAAGCTTGACTGAGGTTTTCCTAGAAGCTAGGTTTCCAGGAATATGAGAAACAATCTGTAATTCATTTTAAAATGAATAATTTTTCTTTGCTTTCCCTTGTTTGTGTATTGTCAAAAAGCATCAGTCTACAGAAAATATATAGAATTTATACTCTTAAAAAGGTCTCACATCTATGCTTTTAAGTTACTCTTAGTTCCACATATACATATTTGTAGATAATGTACACATTTGTGTATAAGGTGAGGTCTACAAGAAATGTGACAAAACTTTGGCCTGTTTAGGTGACGGAGTAACATTGTAACAGAGTCCTGAAGGGCAAGGGACTCTAGGAATGTTGGATCTGCTTCAAGAGGAAATCTTAAGAATCCAATGTAGAGGCTGGCCTTGAAGAGTATAGCTGAGCCTCTACAATGGTAATAATAAGCTCACACCAAGGCGGGATGTTGTATCGCGGTGCCGCTCCTCTCACCGCAATACCCCGAGCGGTGCCGTGCTGGGCGGTGAGGGAAGAGAACGGGCGGCCGCTCCCCCTGAGAAGCTCTGCAGTCCCAGTTGGTGGCGCGGGGACAGACAGAGGCGACACGGGACTTGGGGGTGAACAGGATGGTTTTATTCAGTGAGCCCCAAGACCCCCTTGGGAGGGGGGAAAAGGTTTTATACAAGAACTCAGGAAGATGGGTGTAGGAACAGCAACCAATAAGGGAATAACAGGGGAGGAGTTTATGGCAGAACTAACATATCACAAACCTATCAGGGGAAGCAGGGGAGTAGAATAACACAAAATAAGCAATAGGGTGTCAAGCCTCACTAAATAGACAGGGAATGCTCTGGAAGCAGAGGAGGGGGCTAGGAGGAATGACAGGGAAGGTTCTAGGGAAAGGGGTAGGGAAAGGGAGGATTGACAACTTGGAGATGAGGGGGTTAGGGGAGAGCTAGGGAAGACTGACACTGGGGAGAGGAGGAGATTAGGGATTGGGGGGGGGAAACAGATACTGAACAAATATCAAAGATGTCTCTCTAAAACTGCTTTATTCGTCGAGGGCTGGGTGTCAGCAGGGATCTGTGACACGTCCACTCAGCGAGGGAGCAGGCTCAGAGAGCCCCGAGCAAGGGGCGGGGTAGGGTTTATAACAGGTGCAGAGTAGGAGGGGCAGGATCTAAAGGATCCAATAGGAACAGGGTTTGGGGGAGGAGTTAGGATGGGGTGATAGGGATACAACAAATGAGGATGAGGGAAGGGGGTGGTAACTGGGGAAGAACCAATTACAATCAGAGAACTTAAGAACTTTCTAGAACAAAGGGTAAGTACAAAGGGTGATTGACATAGAACTAAAGGTGGGTATAGCAGATGATTATATAACTCAGAGGGAGTGGTAGGTTTGATGGACATCCTGGGAGGCGGGAATCTACACCACAGCCTCCTCCCATGACATGTCAGGGGGAACTCCTCCCAAGTCCCCTACCACAATCCAAGAGCAGGCTGTCCCTGCTTTCCAATCAGACAAGCCACTAGGGAAAAGGACGAGCCCTCTGTTGGAACTCTGGGTAAAAAAAGGGTATACCACCTCTGGAAGTAGAGGCAGATAACTTGTGGGGACTACAAGATGTTACAAGGTAGGGAGAAAATTAGAAGGACCAAAACCAAACTGGAGCTTAATATAGCAACTGTGGTTAAGGTCAATGAAAAAAGTTTCTATAAATACATTGTCAACAAAAGGACAGGTAAGGAGATTCTCTGTCCATTGCTGGATGCAGTGGGTAGCATTTTGTTGTGCCATGAGGAAACATATGGGGTACTTTATGCCTTCTTTCCCTCAGTGCTCAATACCAGAACCACTTGCCCTCAGGCTACCCACCTTCCAGAGCTAGAAGTTATTGATGGAGAGTTGAATGAAGTCCTTATAATCCATGAGGAAATGGTTAGTGACAATTAGAACTATGCCATTAGACACCCACAACTCTTAGGGCCTAGATGGGACACACATGAGAATAATGAGGCAACCGGCAAAACAGTTTACCTAGCCACTTTTAATCATTTAAAAGCTGTCCTAATTAACCGGAGAAGTTCCACTTGACTGGAAATTGTGAAGAGTAATATCTGCCTCAAGAAGGGTCAGCAAGATGTTCCAGGGAACTACAAGTCTGACCTTGGTGCTAGGGAAGTTCATAGATCAGATCATCCTGGGTGCCATCATGCAGCATGTGCTCAACGGCCAGGGGACTAAACTCAGCCAGCAGGGGTTTGTGAAAGGCAGGTACTGTTTGAACAGCCTCATCTCCTTCTATGATTAGGGCATGGATGTTGTCTATCTAGACTTGACTTACGTGGGACACCTTTTCCCCCAACACATTACTGGAGAAATTGGATGGTGAAGGCTTAGAAGAGGGTAACTCTTCTCTGGGTTAAAAACTGGGGCTAGGCCCAGAGAGTGCTGGTGAATGGAGTTACATTCTGGTTAGTGGCCAATCTCTAGCGGGGTTCACCATAGCTCTGTGTTTGGGGCAGTCCTATTTAACATCTTTAATGGTGATTTGGACTAGGGGATTAAATTCATCCTCAGTAAATCCACAGACGACACCAAAATGGGAAGGAACGTTCGACAGCAGGAAGGCTCTGCAGAGGGATCTGGACAGGCTGGATTGATGGATTGAGAAATACTGCATAAGGGAAAGTGATGGGTCCTGTCCTTGGGTCATCCTAATCCTATGCATCATTACAAGCCAGGAGAAGTGGTTTGAGAGATGCTCAGCAGAAAGGCACCAAGAGAGTGCTGGTCAACAGCAGCTGCACATGAGCCAGCACATGCTCAGGTGCCCAAAAGCCAATGGCATCCTGCCCATTGCCATGGCCATTGCATGTATCAACAATAGTGTGACCAGCAGGACCAGGGCAGTGATCATCCCCTTCTACTCAGCACTAGTGAGGCCACACCTTGAATCCTGTGTCCACTTTTGGGCCCTTCACTAAAAGAAAGACATTGAGGTGCTGCAGCATGTCCAGAGAAGGACAATGGAGGTGATGAAGGGTCTAGAGAACAAATCTTAACAGGAACAGCTGAGGGAATTTGGGAGAACTCATTGCTCTCTACAATTACCTGAGAGGAGGTTGCTGTGATGTGCGGGTCAGTCTGTTTTACCATGTCTCAAGCAAAAGTATTAGAAGAAATGGCCTTAATTTGCACCAGGGAAAGTTCAAATTGGAAAGAAAAATTTCACTGAAAGAGTCATTAGGCATTAGAATAAGTTGCTTAGAGGGGGTGGTGTAGTCACATCCAGACATCTCTTCCAGATATCTTCTAATACCTGAGGGAAGAAAAATGAAGACAGGCTATTGGCAAGAGCACATAGTGACAGAATGAAAGGGAAGGACTTCACACTATAGAGAGTATGTTTGATTTAGATATTAGGTGAAATTCTTTAGGGTGAGGTGGTGAGTAACTGCAAGAGATTGCACAGAGAAATTGTGGATGTCCCAGTCCTGATAGTGTTCAAGGCCAAGTTCCATGAGCTCTGAGCAATCCGTTCTAGTGAGAGGTGCCTCTGTCCACAGTAGGGGATTTGGAACTAGATAATCTTCAAGATCGCTTCCAACACATCACTTCTAGAGCTCTCTCTGGCTCTAGAATTCTAACTTCTACCGGAAGAAGTTCACTGAGAGGGTGGCCAAGCTTTGGATCAGGCTACCTAGAGAAGTGATGGAATCAATTCCCTGGAAGTGTTGAAAAACACTGTAGTTGGGGCAGCTGAGGACATGGGTTTAGTAGTGAACATGACAAGGCTAACAGCTAGACTTCATGACCTTAGATGTCTTTTCCAACCTTATCACTTTTCCGATTCTGTCTCCTTTCTGGTTCCTGTCAGGAATTAAGAGATCCCTGCAGGCTGCATGTAGATCCAAAAGTCCTAGTCATAAATTTACAATGCAAATATGCCCCTTTGAAAGATTGACCTACTACTTGTGTAAGCAAGGTGTACTCACCACCTGCTTCCAGCAACTAGGATACACGGGGACATGCATCGTTATCAATCTTCTGCCACATCAGATATACCTTACCTTAGCTCTCACTTGCAACGACCTACAAGTAAGCCTCAGGGAAAAGCTGAAAAGTAAACCTTGGGTAAAATAGCCAAGAATCATTTCTAATAAAGGCACCTTGCCAGAGTTCAAATATATTGTTTGTAATATATATCTAGGTAAATAAATCTGCACAGATGTATTCCTCAGTTACCCTCAGGTAAAAAAAAAAAGGGCTAAGCTAACTATCTCAACACATTTGCAAGCTTTTAATAATGGAATCAGAAAGCTTTTGTTGTATTGTTTCAGCAGGCAATTGAAATGCAACTTTCACAAATGGAAAACTTATAACATGAAAAATTAAAGCAAATATCTTGTTGAAAATTAATTTTTAAAAATATTTTTCTAATAATAAGCACATCACAAATGGTGCTATTAGTAGAATATAGGTGTGAAAACATGCAAATGGCATGCAGGGCTGTATCAGAAATAGTGGGGCCATCAGAGAAGGGATTGTCCCTCTGTACTCAGCACTGGAGAGGCTGCACATTGAATCCTATGTTTAGTTCTGGGCCCACCACTACAAGAAAGTCATTGAGATGCTGGAGCATGTCCAGAGAAGGGCAATGGAGATGTTGAGAGGTTTGGAGCACAAATCTTATGAAGAGAGAATGAGGGAGCTGGGATTGTTTAGCCTGGAGAAAAGGAGTCTGAGGGAAGACTGTACCACCCTATAAAACTGCCTGAAAGGATGTAAAACTGTACTGAGGAGTGGGTCAGTTCCTACTCTCAAGTGACAAACAAAAATAGGACAAGGGGAAACACCCTCTAGATGCCCCAGGGGTGTTTTAGATGGGGTATTAGAAACCATTTATTCACTGTAAAGGTTTTGAAGCACTGAACAAGCTGCTCAGGTAGGTTGTTGAATCACCAGCTCTGGAGGTATTTAGAAGTTGTACAGACACAATACTTAAGGACATGGTTTGGTGGTGGGCTTGGAAGTACTGCGATAATGGTTGGACTCAATGACCTTAGAGGTCTTCTCCAGCCTTAATGATTCTATGATTCAGACAACAGCTCTAAATAGTATGCCAAAAGGTTTCTACAGGAAGGCTCACAACAGTGGTTACCATTGAAAAATAAAAGAAAAAAGAAACAAGCCTACCTGCCTACCATGATTACAAGGCCTCACCCATGTTATTTCAGGAAGAAGAGTGAAAACCATTAGGTCCTCCCACACTCTGTAACCCTTCCAAGGCACTCCAAGTTTTGTATAAACTATTGAAATGACTGATAGGTCAAAACAAATTAAAACATTTAGTTATTTATTGCATCCAAAGACTGATGTAACTGAAGAACACAATAAAGGCAAGGAAGGAGCTGAATATTTTTGATATTTTTCTCTCCACTAAAATCCTCTGCTATCCTGGTCAAGTCACTTATTGTCACTGAATTATCTAGAGTGCTAGGAAAAAGAAATGTTGTAAAAATATACAATTTTGATGTTGTGCTAGGAAATAATTATGTAAACTTGTCTTAAAATATACAATTAAAATGTCTTCTGAATAAACAGTACACTAAATAGCAAAAAAGCAGTTCAAGGCGAGGAGACCTACAGCACAACTAAAGACAACATTTCACCATGTAGCTGATGAGTGCTTCTTATCACCATGCTCCCCCCCAGTAATTTGTTTCGAATGAATGCTGAAAATCCATGTACCAGTGAAGAAATGTTGACTTATGACAGATACGATGTCCTCATTATTTGTGTTGCAACCTAGATCTGTCAGAAGAATTGTTTTCAACCTATTTTTTTTAGATATAACACATCTTTATAGTAATATTGTAGATAAGCACAGCTAAATTTGTAAGGAAGTGAAATATTTTCTCATTTCTATGATTACAGTATTTGGTTTTAATGAGAACTTCAGAGTTAATCTTTGTGTGCCTTCTTATCTGATCTTGCTTTGCTGAGCTTTTTAAACATAAATGTCCTGAAGCAAAATACCAGTAATCTTAAAATGTGGGAGGCAGATAACATGCCAATCAAACTGTTTGCTTTGATGCACACTATCAGAGACAATGCAAAGTGCCTGGTTTTCATCATTAAACTGAACCCTGCACCCAGTGCTATGAATATAATAAACTTCTAAAGGGGGATAATGAACATTTTCTTCTATCTTTATTTATTAGTAGAACAAAGCAAAGGCAGCTCTAGGAAAGTGGGAGATTTTTTTAGATGGAGATGTTGTAGGTAAACTGTCAGGACACAGAGGTATTGCCACTTACATAACATAAAATTCAAATTTATTTTCAAGAACTTGGAGTTGGATCATTCAGATGCCTGGCAATGGAATAAGGTACTTGATGCAAGTCATTGTCTCAAAAATTAATCTGATGATAGAAGAAAGTTTCAAAACACATTCCAAGCAAAAATTCAAAATGAAAACAGTAGTTTTGTAGCAGTCTCTGTACCAAATGAGGAACTGCTGTAGGAATAGTGCATCAGGGTAATGTGTCCCCAGTGGCTGAGGTGTTGAATGAACAGACTGAACTAACTGGAGTTAGGTAATCTGATTTGTTGTTTTTCTTTCTATCCAGACTTGTAAGTTCTTGTATGATTTATTGTAATAGAATTCTTAAACAGTGGAAGAAAAGAGTTTGTTTCCAAGTACAAGTTAAAAACTCAACTAATTGTGACAAGAGCTTTAAAAAAAATGTCTTAAACCAGAACAGGAAGTTGCCATCTTCTCATTTTGTTACTAGGATAGCACATGGTACTGTGCCAGCATGTCTACTGAGCATTCAATAACTTGACTTCATCTTACTCAGTGAAATAAGTTGACATTAACAGTGGAATAAATTAACATTAACCAACAAACAAATGCTCACAATCTTCTCTTTCAATTTATGCTTTATATTATCAAAAGAAAGGCTAAACAATCACATTTTTAAGCAAACCTTATTTTGAGAAATGAGCAAATTTTCTTTCAGGGTTACTAATGAACAAAATCAACAGTACATCTGCAAAAAAAAATCATAAAGGAATTAATGTCTCATTTTAAATTATCATAGATTACTAAAACTTCACAACAAACAAAAAACAGCCCATGAATCAAAATCTGAAATACTTCTGAGAAGAAATCAAATATTCCCTTTAAACATGCTGTGAGCTGTGGTGCCCTTCTTGAACCCACGTATCAACAGAAGAGATTGAGGAAGACCCTGCTTTCCAAAAGATTAAGAAGATTGGAAGATGTTAGCATTTATCTGGTGTAGATGAGCACGTTTTGGGCATGGTGGAAGGTTGTAGTCACCATTGGAAGAAGCCAACATCTGTCTTGTACTGGACATGGAATCTGCTGTTTTCACAATGGACTCACTGCAGTATGCAGCCAAGTATACCAGTAAAGCTGATAACATCTCAGTTGAAACATATTTTTAAAAGAATAAAAAATATCAGCCACAGAAAAGCAGGTTGCCAAGGGGTGAAAAAGTGCAGAGGGATTTAGGCCAGAAGAGGAAGATAAGATTCCATGGCAAAAAAACCCTGCACCCTGTCAGGGAACTATACTGGACCAGATGAAAGATGATGAAGAAGAGGTGGCAGAGAAAAACTGCTGTGTACTGACCATGGCAGACCTGTGCTACCACCCTTGCTTTCCTGTTTAAAGGACCAAGTGTAACCTGCATGGAGCACTGGGAGATAGGAGAGACACATGGAGTGAAGGAGTGAAACAACCTGATGAAGTGAAGAAGTGTTTTTCCAAAGTATTTTAGTATTTGGGGCAGCTGTTCTGTTTGTGTGGTGGCTTTGCTATCAGTGGTTTTGTTTGTTCTGGTTTTGCTTTGTTTCTTCTTAACAACATCCAAAAATAAATAATTAAATATATGTGCATTTATTGGTAATAAATTAACTTCCCCAAGCCAAGCAATTTGTGACCTAGTAAGAAATCTATCCTTATTTCAGTCTGTGATTTCTTTCCTGTTGACGTCAAAGTGTGAGCAAGCAGTTGGCTTCTAGTAGGACCAACCTGCTGCAAATATGAATGGGAGCTGTTGGGATGAGCAGGTGTGGATAAAGCCTTAGGACCTGTGTCATAGAAGGTACTCAATGGACTGAATACAATTTAGATGTTTTATATACATCAGGATAGTCAACAAGAGGTTGGTTGGTTTGAAAAAAGCATGTAATGTCTTGTAGAACAGCCAAATTCAGGAGGAAGTGCCACTTCAATATGTGATTTTCTTTACACTTGTATGACCAAGTCCTGCTGAGCTCCAGGAAACCACTGGGTGAAGGATATGGAGGAAATAGACTTGGCAAGGAAGATACCATGTCCTTTTCTATTAGCAGTTTCCATGATTTAACAGAATGTCTAATTCATGTTGGCATTAAATCTAGGTTTTGTTATTTAATAATTGATAAACTATGCCTTGAAGGTTTTTTAGGGAGTTTTTGTGGAATTTTTTTTTTTTTTTTGGCTGTCATTGTTTGTTTGTTTGGGGTGGCTGTTTGATTTTTGGGTTTCTTTGGTTTGGTTTGGTTTTCTATGTTACATTGATTTTTCAGGAGTGGTCTATGACCTTATTCACAGATTCTGATTTTAGCTACATGAATAATGAAAAATGGCTTTGCACTGGACTTTCCCCACATGATGGAGAAATTAGTTCATTTCTATTTCCACTTCTTTAGAACACTGGCAACACATATATTTTTAAAGCACCTTGTATTTCCTCTTTATTTTTCTGTTCAGACAGTCAAGCTTTCCTCAATGGTTGATTTTCTTTAACCTTCTTTAGTTTCCAGTGGTCCCAGGTGGTTTATATCTTCCTGCTGGCTAGATGCTACTGGATAGTACTGATCATGCTGCTGCGTCTCAGAGTGTGGCATGATGGTTGTCCTGGGTTGTAAAATAAGCTTGTATTCTATTTGCCATCTGTTGAAGGCAAACCTGTCGGACAGGTTTTGTTATCTCTCTCAGAGACAATGGTTTGCCCCGTAAAGGCAATGGTTTGTTTATACACTATTGACTGACTCCCTGCCGGGCTGGTAAGTGAGGGGGGTCCCGCCCAGAGGGGGAAGCCAAGCACTCTATTATGGTATAAAGGGGTAGCTTTTAGGGAGAGAAGCAGCTCGCTTTTGCTCTCTTTGCGGGATTCCCAGAGAAGCAGCTCTCTTCGGCGGCACTCGCAGCGAAGCAGCCGGCGCGCGCTGAGCCGACGGCGGCGGAGCTCAGAGGCAACCCCGGCGCAGAGGAAGACCGGCCCCACTGCCACCAGATCTTCAGAGAAAAACTATACCCTTCTAAAGATCACCACTGCATCTGCAATTCATCAACCACTGCAAGGGGAGCAATTGTCCCAGCAGAACTGATACTGGCACCCCTCAGGTTCTGGACTTTTTTTTTCTTTCACTGGTTTTGTTTGTACCGATTGCATTTGCCTTTTTAAATTGTTGTCTAGTTTTCTCCTAGTAAAGAATTGTTACTCCCATTCCCATATCTTTGCCTGAGAGCCTTTTAATTTAAAGATCCTGGTAATTCAGAGGGAGGGGGGTTTGCCGTTCTCCATTGCACAGGAGGCTTTGCCTTCTTTCACAGACTCCTGTCTTGTCGAACCAAGACAATGGTCCAGGTGCAATTTCTTATAATATGACTGTTTGTAGATAGTAGGTGAAAGTCTGTGTGTTTTTTACCTTCCTAACCCTTCTAAATAGATGGGAATGAGAGGGATGCAATGTACTCCTGTTTATGACAACAGTAACTTTTTCTCCTCCTGACAAAGCCCCTATGGCATTTTTCTGTCTCACAGCAGCAGTTCTAAGCTTCATGGATTTAGATGGGTCTCATTATTATTGTTTAGGTCTTAATGAGTACTGATAATGATAATGATAAATGATAAAATATTCATTGGTGTGGGAGGGGACTTAGAAGACAGTCCCTCTGAGTTACCATGGGAGGTAGTGTAGTTTCCCACCTCGCCTGTTGTCAATCTTTTGTTATACCTTCCCCTTGTTCCTGTCCATTATTATGTAAGCCATCCCCCAGTTCTGGAAAGTTCTTCATTCTCTCTACCCCCATTGTTTCCTTCCCTGTAACCACTCCTTCCCCTTGTCCCCATTGGTTGTAATCCTATCATTCATCCTCTACTCCACCCCTGAACCCTTCCCTCATTGGATGTTTCCTACCCTGACCCTCCCTCTCTGCCACAGTTATAATCCTCACCCCGCCCTCGCTTCAGGGCTCTCAGTGCGAGCTCTGTTCCAGAGTGGTTGTTTCCCCTTTGCTCCTCAACCTGCCTTTTCCTACAATAAACCCTCTCGGAAACTAAGCCGCCTGAGTGTCATCCCGCCTTCGAGAGGGAGCTGTTTTTATGCTATCTGGCTCCTGTGGATCTGACTGTGTGGTGTGCCTAGAGGTCATAGGACCCAGGCATGTCACATTGGCTTTGGAAATTTTTTTAAGGCTTTTTTTTAAGGTTTTTTAAATTATGTGCCTGTGTGGGTAACTAAAGGTATCCTGCTATAAAGGTCCATAAAAAACCAGTCAACAGAATGAAAGCAGTAATAAAATTGTCTTTACAATTACTTCCAAACTGCATTTTCTGCTGACCTGGGTTTTATTTCTTTTTTAAATAGTAATTGTTCATTTGCTTGTTTAAAAACACATCCCAGAGCTCTCCTAAGCACATAGATACACATTTTTTCTTACTATTTAACTCTCCTCCTCTCCCTCTTCTCCTTCACTTCCATTTTCCTGTCTTGAATCTTCCCCCACAACAGGGTTAATGAAGCACATTTGTGAGTAACAGTCGTGCTATACATCAGTGAAATCAGTGGTAGATATTATAAGGTTACTGGAAGCTGTGTTCATGCATAATGTGCCATCTTTTGCAAAAGGTAGTGGGGAAAATATTTGATGAATGCAGTAAGACCCAAGAGCTCAAGGGCAAGAGACAGAACACAGCTCTTTATACTGTTTTGATTTTTGGCTGAGTACTATTCAAATACTTTCCTCAGTTCCAGCTTAAATAAAGTCAACCACAAAACTTTCTCAAGGCCTGTGTTTAGGATGAGTGTGCTGAAAGCTTTTCCTTCCTACAAAGTTTTATTTTTGACTCATGTTGTCTTTCCAGCAAGTTATTCTCAGCTGTAGGTTTATGGTACTTACTTTCATAAAACCATATATTCATAGAATGGTTTGCCTTGGAAGTCACCTCAAAAATCATCTATTTCCTGTTCCCCTACCACAGACAGGACATCTTCCATTAGTCCAGTTTGCTCAGAGCTCCATCCAACCTGGTGCTGAACATCTTCAGGAGCATCTACAAGTTCCATGGGCAACCCGTTCTAGTGTCTATCCATCTTCACAGAATTTCTTCTTAATATCTAAACCAAATCTACACTGTTTCAATTTAAGATCATTACCCCTTGTTCTGTCATAACACGGACTTGTCAAAAGTCCTTCTCCAACTTTCCTGTAGGCCCCCTTTAGGTACTGGAAGGCTTTGGTATGATCTTCCCCTGACTGTACACTTTCACTCTATCTTTACTATTTCACTCTTTTCTGTTCTCAAAGGAGAATTGTTCAAGCCTCTTTTTGAGTCCTCCTCTACACTTTCTCCAACAGGTCCATGTCCTTCCTGTGCTGGGACCCTAGAGCTGGATGCAGCCCTGCAGGTGCGGTATCAGCAGAGCAGAGCAGAGCAGAGCAGAGCAGAGCAGAGCAGAGCAGAGCAGTGGGGCAGAATCCCCTCCCTCATCCTGTTGGCCACAATACTTTGGATGCAGCCCATAGTACAGTTGGGTTTCTGGACTGCAAGTGCACATTGCTGGCTGATGCCAAGTTTTTCATCCACCAGAAGACCCAAAGTCCTTTCCTTCAGGACTGTTCTCAATCCACTGTCCACCCATCAAGACCACAGCTTGCCCTGACCCAAATACAGCACCTTGCACTTGACTGTCATGCAGGGGCATTTTCAAATGTTTTGCACAAGTTCAGGTGTCTGACTGCAGCGGCTTCTCCCTCATCCATTACTGCAACCCTGTCAGAGATGGTCACCAAATTTGTCAGGCAGGATTTGCCCTTAGTGAAGCCAACTTGGCTGCGATCAATCACCTTCTGATTTTCAAAGTGTCATAGTTTCCAAGAGAATGTTCTCCATGATCTTGCCAGGCACCAAGGTGAGAAGGACCAGCCTGTAGTTCTACAGATTTCCCTTACTGTCTGTTTTGAAAATGGGCATTACAGTTTCCCAGTTCCCCTTTCCCCTCTCTTCTTCTAAGTGGGAATTTTATTGAATTGCCACAACTTAAGTATGATGACTTTGCCACTTCCTCAGCCAGGTCCTTCAGGACCTGAGGTTATATCTTACCAAGACCATGGACTGAGCACCTTCAGTCTTCTTAGATGGTCTTGAACCTGATTTTCTCCTATAGCAGACAGTTCAACTCTTTGCCACTTTCTATGTGCAACTTGGGCAGTGTGACTGGAGAACCTCCTGGTAAAGAGCAATGCAAAAGAAATCCTTGAGTGCCTCAGCCTTCTCCACATCCTAGGTAAACTTTCACAAAAATAAAACAACTAAAAAAATAATGGAAAAAGTTATATTTCATCAGTTGAAAGTAAGGTAATATTTCAATCTGCAAAACCCTAATTACTGTGTTTGGTCTACATTCTAAGGGTTTTAATTGTAAGAGGAGGGCAAAGAAAACATTTTTAAACTTATTTCCTAAAATGTCTTTACAGGATGTGCAAAAAAAAATTCTTATCTTAGTGGACCCCAAGACATACTAGTCTTTTGATTAAAATTTACTGAATTTATTTAAGTTTAAAATCGAGGTAGATATATACTTCCTCAGTCCAGGGATGATCTTCAAATATATTCTAAGATTTTTAGGATAAAAACGTATGTCTGTCCTAAGTTCAGATGCTTCCTTTAAAATCAAAGTAGTTTCTTTACTACTACAATGTCCAGACTCCTTTCTCTGACTTTTATTGTGTCTATCGTTTGGAAACCAAGCAGATTTCTCTAATTAGCAAAGTTCCTTATATGGTGCTTGGATTTTGTGTGAATGTATTTTGTATGGTGTAATAGCTGGAAGCTGAATTGGGACCTTTATGATTCAAAGGCAGCAGCTCTGCTTGGTGAGGCAAACGAAGCTCATTAGAAGCTAGTGGGAACTGAGAAACATCTCTGCAGCTGAATCTGCTTTTTCTCCCTTTTAAGCCTTTGAGCACAGTTGCAGCCCTGTGGATATTACAGAAACAGATATTAAATAACTTCCCTATATGACACAGCAGCTTGTCACTTGCAACAATATGCCTCTATAATGACCATGTCTTTCTGAAAATGCAGGTGTAGTTTCTGACTCCTAAAAGTATTTCCCTATCAAGCTGCTTCTGAATGTAGTTTGGTTGTGATTAAAGCAAGACCAAAGGCCACAACTTCACTTTTGTGACATGGGAGTGATAGCTTATCTTAAGCACTTATCTTAAGTTTTTTTTTACCACTTTTTAAGGGGAAGTGCTCATGCCAATTCCTCCTATAGAAGAGACCAGAACTATTTTGAAATGCTACGTACACATCCAAAGAAATAAAATGCAGACTTCTCTAAAACTGGTGTAATTGCTGTGTAGGAGCTACCATTTCTCCAAATAGTCCATAGAATTCCTTACAGCTTGTATCCTTACTGTGATAGTGGTGGTTTTCTGGTACACTCATCTTCATACTCATTTTGTGATTTTGGGCATTTTTTTCTGTACACAGGAATTTCTTTCACATCTCAGCCAGAGCCCTTTTGAGCAGAGTGGTAATTTTGGCTCTTTGTCCCTAGAGGAACTATATGGACAGCAAAAAAGGCAGAGCTCCTCACCAAAAGCTGGTTACTTCTTTCTCAGCTATCATATATGTAGCATATTTTGAAAGTCAAAACTTAAAGAATTTTTATGGAATAAGGATTACAAACCAGTCATTTTGTCATAACCCTTTACGATGAGTTTCTGTACTAGTTAGGACTAAACTGTGTGTGCACAATTTAGATTTATTTCTGCAGTCTTTTCTTTGGGAATCACGCAATTATGTGAGGACCCAGCCTGTGCAGTCACAAATACAAGCTTGAAAGTACATTAAGAGGGCCACTGATGTAGTGGAATGTTCTAAACTCACAGGGAATGCTAGACAGCACAGCTAAGAGCACCCAAGCAGTCAGTGGAACAGTTCCAATAGAAATTGTGTTTTTAAACATGTTGTTTTTTGAACCATAAACAATACTAAAGAGAAGAATTTTTAATATTGAAAGTGGCAAAATTTGCAGTAAATTCTACTCAACAGAAAAAAACCCTGTAAATAAATGCAGATTAGACTGCTGTCCAGGCACATTCCCGTCCATGACAGAGAAATGACTCTGCAGCAGGAGTGTATCTGCCCCTCTGAAAGCAGCATCCACTCTGTGCCACTACACCTGGGGAAAGACCCTTGCCATTGACCTTAAGAGTCCAATTTTTTCCCTGGCATAGTGGCTGCGTTGAAATGTTCTCCTGGAAATATGGCAGATAGCTCTTGTTGCAGTGCCACTGCCTTAGTGAGTGTGCAAGGAGAAGGCAGGCTATACAGCAAAAGCAGCTTGCTGAATTCCTTTTAAAAGGGAAGATTTTAGGACTTTCCCCATCTGTTATTGTCATATTGAACCAGTCTAAGTTAAAGAAAAGAAAAAGTAGGGGGAAGAAAAAAGCATTCTAGCATTCTGTTGCTCATACATTATTAGTGAATAACGAAATAAATAGAATGGACCAGATCTGTTGTTCATTATATACCAAAAGGCCGCAACATGTATCTGAATACTCAAATCAAATTATTATCCTTCAGGCAGACACAGATTCCTACAGGACTCTGTGAATTTCAAAGAATTCTTAATCATTCTGGAGGTTTTCCTGTTTGTTGTTTTGGTTTTTTGTTTGTTTGCTTTTATTATTATTAGTAGTAGTATTAGTATTTCTAAAGAACTTGTTTGGAATAATTTGTGTAAAAATATGGCTTAAGTTCTAAATATTATTTACACAGGAGGTCTTTAAATTGCTGCTTCTGGTAAAAATAGTAGTGTGAGCTTCCATTTGCTTTAAAAAGATTGACCAAAAAAGTCAATTATCCTATAAATAATTACAATGCATCATTTGAAGACATTTCTATTTGTATGCCGTATTTAATGAGTTTAGGATAGCTATACTCTCAAATTCCAAATAAAAATAAAAAATTCTAGAATTCCCAATCAAAAATACTTCCCTGTACATTAAAAAAAAAGTTGATTTTTTTTTTTTAAGTTAGTATCAGTACAACTTTCTTAAATACAATCTGCAAAAAGTCTTGGAGCACATAACATGAAGGGTATATGCTGCATGATACTTTAAGCAGGAATTATTTGAAGTTTTTAATGATTAATTTAGACGGAGAAGGTAAGAAGTTGCTTGATGTCTGATGATCTGTGAAAAGAGCAAGAGAATATTTTATATTAAATGGGATTTATTTTAATTGTCTTTTTAAAGAAAAGTAGAGAAGATGAAGAAACCATAGTCAGAATATTAGAAACTGAATTGGACTGGATCAGCCTTGGGTAGTATCTGTTATTTAGACACAATACACATACACATGCTCACACTTAAATATATGCATATATAAATATGTATATATATGTATGTATGTATATGTGTATTTAAAATATTTATGCCTATCTCAGAAATGTCTAAAGCATAAGATAATTATTAAATCTTTTAGTTAAGTGATATATAATGCACCACTTTGTATTAATACTTAAAGGCTCTGCATGATGTATACTGTCAAAAGTGTTAAAATTTATTTCTCACTACACAAGCTTGAAATAGACACTTCTCTATTACTGAATATGGTGAATTAATTTAACTCTAGTTAAGGTATGCTGTGCATTAATATTTTTTTAAAATAACATTGTAATACACTGTCAAAATACACTTCAGACAGCTAATACAAAACTTTTAAAGTCTAAGTGCAAATCTGCATATTGCTTTTCTACACATATGCAAGTCTGAGTCATGCAGGGAGATGTCATGTATATATACAACTGAACACAGCATGGCTGTTTTAACTTTGGTATCTATTTGGTAGCTTAGGACTCAAACATGTTTAGGAAGAAATTTCAAGTCAACTTAAAAAGATAAATATTTAAAAATATTCAAACTGTAATTTTATTAAAGGCAAGCCCTTCAGTTTTAAAGCTCCATTGCCAAAAGCTTTTCAGAATTTTAGTAGCATTCTTAATATTTACTAAGTTTCCATATTATCTGAGGCACTGCACCAGCACTTTCTAAAAGGTTGTTCAGGGAAGTTTGAAGATGGAAGGCAGATTTATACTTCAGACAATGCAACAAGAAAGTCTGCTATGGTGGCGGGAGAGGTGGAAACAAAATAGCTGTTTAACTACTTTTATTTGAATTGAACTAACAAATATGATGATACAGTTTGGAGCATATGGCCTTCATTGTTACTGACATGTAGCAGTTTAATTTATGGGCAAATGTGTTTCTTATACTATATTTATAGTTTTTAGCTTTAATTTGCTTGTATTACATGGTTGTTGCAGATGTTAGTCAGTTCTGTGCTCATTCCAAGTACCATACAAATAAATACTTAGAGGCTAAAAAGACTTACAATCTCAATGGTCAAAACAGAAAAAAGGTCCCGCACTTCTATTATCACAGGATGAAAAATGCCATTCAGATGGCAAAACCTGTTGTGATTGAACAGAGAGGAAAGATTCACACTTTGGAAGATTGAAAGAGGGCAAGGGAAGGCCACAGCCAGTGGAAAACTTCAAAGGATGATGAGTGACTGTTCAGCTCTACTCAGAATGTAAAGCAGCAGTCACTACTGGGGATAAATAAAGAGCATTGCTGACTGTGAGGATATCACTAAACTTTTAGTTGTCTAGGGATAACTGGAAAAATTTGCAGCTTCTATCTAAGGGTTAATTTTCTGTCTGGAAGACAGTTCTGACCCCGAGTCTCCAAAACCTGCAAGAAGGTTTGCTTATGGCAGGTGCCTGCCATGCAGCTTTGTCTGCTGGGCATGCTGCACTTGTCCATTTGCTCTTTTCTTCTCTTCAAGACAAGTTCTATAGATCTTTAGGAAATATTAGTCTGCTTGCTTTTTTAATATTTTTTTTTTCATTTCTGATAGGAAATTATCTATATATTTTAAAATATCCAAAGTAAGAGGAAAAACACATTAATCTGAATATTTAAAAGTGGGAAGAATTGTCGTCTGAGTAGTACATTTTCATGAAGTCAAAATGGAAATATTGATGCTGACCCGTGATTCGTAATGTCCACTACTATCTACAGCTCAAAATTCTAAAACAAAGTTCATCTGTTGCAGGAAAAATTGAAAGTTCAAAACAGTGATAGAGAAATTCTGAATAATCTTGACAAACTTTCCTTCATTTTGCTTTTCAGAGATAGAGGTAATTTAATAATTTAATCTCTTGAAGAAATAAAAATATTCAGTTAAGCATAATTTATGACTGTAACTCTATTTCAATAAGTTAGTAAAACATTTTGAAATTTCACTTAGGTAAAGAAGCTTTATAAGTATTGCTAATACTATTTATTATAATTTGATTGTACAGAATATAAATTATTGTTGTTACAATTTTCTAAGCAAGTTACAAATGTGTATTACTGCTATTATTCCCTTAAAATATGGTGCAAGGATTTCTAAACTTGCACATCATCTTATCTTATATTCCAGAGGAAAAGTAGCACATGGAGATAGAAACTGAATGCAGTTTTTCACAAGTACTAAGCAAATGAGACAACAAAAAACCTCAAGAACGGCAACAAAAAACCTCAAGAACGGCATTAATGAGATGTGCTATGTCTTTATGTGTAAATGGTTATAAAGATTAAAATTACAGCAGTGAAATCCCTGGGGAGATTGATTTTCATTGCAAAGAATAATTTTAAACTTTTTAAAATATATTTGCTTTGATCTCTCTGTATTTGTTAACAGAAGATATTACTTCTCTCTTCTATAATAAAAGACAGGTTGCTAATATCCCTGGAAATTGAAGTAGTCAGAATATTACAAACACTATGGATAAACTTTGTATTTCCTTTTCATCCTGTTAATATTATCTATTTTTTCCCAGAAACTAGATCTAAGTTACCCATGAAAAAGTGGTAGGAAAAAACGAGTGAGGTGATTCAGGAGAATAGGATTATTGTCCTATTTCATTCAGGAAAAAAGTTTACATATTTTACATGTAAATGTATCATGCACCACTACAAACATATCTTTCATGGGTAAAAGAAATTTAATGAAATAGCTGAGAAAATAGTCATGTCAGTGGCTTTGTTTCCATAAACTAAAATTTATTTTTTACCCAGGATTTTCAGTAAATATACAGAGAAACAAATTAATAAATAATGTAATCAAAATAGGCTTTTCAGCACCTTTAAAAAGGCCTACTGGTTCTGAACATATTTCATAAATATTTCAAAAATAATTCATCCAGCATAATGTCATAATGTTGCTGAGCTCAATTTCCATTTCATGTCCCAGTTATGTTACTGCAAGTTTTATGATCAAGAGCTGCCTGTACACCAAAAATCTTCATATCTATCTCTTGATTTTGCTTTGGGAAATACTAGCTGTCTCATTCATTTTGGACAGGTCATGTTTGTTTTCATATTAATTGTGTAACAGAGAAGAAATAGCTGGCAAATACAACTTTGACAACTTTGACTTTCCGTGCATGAAGCATGTGAACAACAATATTGTAATGTAAATGGACATTTTGCAACAAGCAAGTGATTCCAGAACTATATATTTTCTCCCTACTGCCTTGCTGCTTGCTACTGAGCCTTTAGCAAGTCTCCCTTTTGTTTGGCCATAATAGTATTGGCCTTGGTAATGTGGTTGAAGAAACCCCATATAAAAATAACTGCAGTAAGAGAAGCATTTTGTTTGTCAGTATTGCTTGGTACAAAATACAGATTATCCACTGTATTTTTTTCAGGCAATTATTGATAGAATATATTCATAGCTTCATAGAATCTTGTAACAGATCCCTTTTGGGGATACAGTGTCAGAACAAATATCTTTGCTTGGGGCAAGACTGCTTTTTGAACCTCTGGCTTCATTAGAGTTGTGAGTTACAGGAAACTCTCGAAGATACAATTATACATAATAAAGTCCCCAGTGGATTTACTGAATCATGTTGATAATTAAATTAATTAGGCTGTCAGTTTTTGATTTTTTTACTAATATATAATTTGGCTGATAAAGAATTAAGGTTTGCTACACTCACATACATCCATAATGCTATCATATGGTGGGTTATCCTGATAATCATGTCACCCAACTTGTCAGTGATTCCTTGTTCACCTGATGCATGTAGTTCACCTTGTGGTACCCACTAAAAGCTGAATAACCTTTCAAGGCACGTATATTTAAGTACATAGTTTGTTCACAAACATGTAAATACAGAAATATCATACAGAAATGTTTTAAGTGAAGTGGTAAATACATCTTTTCACATATATAAGTGATGACAAAGCATAAAAGTTAGAAGTATAGCATTCTGTAATACTTAGTTAAGCTTTATTATTTGATAAAGCCCACAATAACTGGATTTCAAAGACAGAAGTAATTTTTAACCTCAAACATTGTCTCTAATTTTAGCTCTTAACTATGTGACAGCCTCTTTTTTTAACTTGTCTATAGTTCAATCTCACTACTTTTTTTGTTATGAGGACCACGAAATGCATTTGTGGGAGACATGCATTTTTGGATATGAGCATTATATGCATATTAAATATGCAAAATAGGGTATGTCACTTTTACCACACTTCTATAATAAATTTGTTTAAATTATGTAAAAAGTAAAGTAACAGTAGTCTCAGAGCCCTTATAATAAAGCTAGTAATTTTTAAGAAGAAAGAAAGATCTAGTGGAATTTAAGTATGTTATAGGTAAGATTAAAAAATCACCATTCTGCTGGACTTGCTTTACACACAGATCTTAAAACTTTGCAGGTGCAGAATACAACTGCTTCTGTTTTGTGTGACCTCACTAATGAATCTTTGGGCACTCTTTCTTATGTATCAACAATCAAAAAAACCGTAAAAATTTTTGTATATACTTATTCAGCAATCATTATCATTACACCATAAAGATTTTCATTAGTTAAAATAGAGAAACGTTATACATAAAAATATTATAAGAGTCTGTTGAGGACTTGTGTGCATCTATGTTTTCTGTATTTATATATCTAATAGCCTGAAAAAGAAATTGTACTTTTTTTGAAACTCATGCCAGCTGAATGCATGAAAGTAAACACACAGAGAGACATTAGAAAGTGAGCGGTGCCTTTATCTCAGATCATGAGTAGACAGGTAACTGATTTTCAGTATCATCCACACAACTGAGCATCTTGAGTGCCTAGAGAAGGGCAACAAGGCTGGTGATGACTCTGGAACACAAGTCCTATGAGGAGCAGCTGAGTGAGCTGGGTTGTTTAGCCTGAAGAGGAGGAGGCTCAGGGGAGACTTTATCACTGCCTAGAACTGCCTGAAAGGATGATGCAGCTAGGTTGGGGTCAGTCTCTTCTCCCAAGGAACCAGTGACAGGACAAGAGGACGCATGCTGAAGCTGTGCCAGGAGAAGTTTAGGTGGACTTTTAGGAAAAAGTTCTTCACTGAAAGAGTGACTGGGTACTGGAACAGGCTGCCCAGGGAGGCAATGGGATCACTGTCACTGGAAGTGTTTACAAAAGAAACTGTATGTCGTACGTGGTGTCATGGTTTAGTTGATAAAATGGTGTTTGGTCAGAGGTTGGACTTGGTGATTTCAGAAGTGTTTTGCAACATAGTTAATTCTGTGATTTGGTGATTCTGTAATTTTCAGTCACAATTTTACAACCTACTTTGATCATAAATGTTAGGGTCAGGATCTGCTCACATCCTGTCACATGTTTTCTTAAAATTGCTATATTTACAACTTTGAAATTAAACTTTTACAAAATTCTTTGCTTTATGTATTACCTGTTCTTTGAAATCTATATATTTAGTGGTATCTTCTATGATCACACAGTAAAACAGAATTTGTTTAAACTTTTCTAATTTATCAATGGGTATTTAAAGGTCCTGAAAGGCTAAATTGATTTACATTACTTTCTCTTTGATATTGAGAGTCAGTATCTGTTTTCTGGTTGTCATATTTGTAGATCATCCTCCATAAAACATAATGACTCTGACAGTGTTGGTGCTACAAAACTTTAAAAAGTACATGTTGTAACTCGGGCAGCTCCTCTCGCCATGATACCCCGAGCGGTGCCGTGCTGGGCGGCGAGGAAAGAGAACGGGCGGCCGCTCCCCCTGAGAAGCTCTGCAGTCCCAGTTGTCAGCACAGGGAGAAACGGAGGTGACACAGGACTTGGGAGTGAACAGGATGGCTTTATTCAGTGAGCCCCAAGACCCTCCAGGGAGGGCAAAAAAGGTTTTATACAAGAACTCAGGAGGAGGGGTATAGGAACAGCAACCAATGAGGGTAAACCTGGGGAGGAGTTTAGGGTGGGACTAACATATCACAAACCTATCAGGAAAAGCAGGGGAGTGGAATAACACAAAGTAACCAATAGGGTGTTGAGCCTCACTAAATAGACAGGGAATGCTCTGGAAGCAGGGGAGGGGATTAGGAGGAATGACAGGGAATATTCTGGAGAAAGGGGCAGGGAAAGGGAGAATTGACAACTTGGAGAGGAGGGGGTTAGGGAAGAGCTTGCGAAGATTGACAGCTGGGGAGGGGTGGAGATTAGGGAGGGGGGGTTGAACATACACAGCACAAATATCAAATCAAAGAAAAACACATCACAACAAATAGATATTTGTTCCAAGGTATTCTTGAAGTTTGTGTGATTACAAGCAAACCTGGTGTAGACATAAGGTATTTAGTACCCAAAAAATTTGCACCTTAAAGGGTCACCTTCATGGCCTTTTGGAGAAGCAAATAGAAATTAAGCAGAATTTGCTTAAAAAAGCTTAATGAAACACTAAGATCTTAATGGCAGCTGAGAAGATGTTCTAAGAACTATGTTGTAGCTGAAAAAAAAGGTATCAGATATTTGATTAGAAGTATTTCTCTTCTTTCTATTATCTTTCTTAGTAACTGGCCTCAGGTGAAACAAAGACCATAGAATAATTTTTTTGTAGCTATCTACTCAGTTAATGTTTCCAAATATGACTCTTTTCTTTCTGGAAAGGAAGATTGAACACAGTCTGAAAGACACAAATACCATATTTTGCATGTGGAAATAGCATTGAAATTGGATGGAAGTTCTATTATTAATTACTCTTTAATTTGGTAAAATGCTAACAAGTATTAAAGACATGTTTGTTATGCAGCAATTTCAACTAGTAAGGAGAGAGAATTGTATAAGGTGGTGTTTGAGCATTCTGGACTGACTGCACCTTTGCCAAAAGAAATGTAAAATTAAAAACTGAAAGTATAACACAGCAAGGCTCTGTAATATTTCTCAGACCTCAGGCTACAAAAGGTAAATATTTCTCATGAGAGTAAATCTTGACCAAATGATGTTAATTTATTTATAAAAATTTATTCTTCCTATTGTTTCCTTCCAATTATTCACCATAAAGAAAATTTTCCATGAAGTAATAGCTATTGAAAAAAAGATAATACCCTAAATAGGTAAGTTTTTTGTTGGCAAGATATGTTCACAACTCTAAAGTGATTTTTTTTTCAAGCTATATTCAGAAGGGAATTTAGGAGTCACTTAGAAGACCCAAACCATAGCATTGCTCCATTATTCCTTTTAGTACAGTGGTCACTTGAGCTGTATCTAGTTTGAGCTCTGAGAAATTCAGGTAAATTTGCAACAGTACCGCAGCATGCCCATGGTTCTACAGACCATGTACTTGTCATCACAATATCAATGGCAAGTTGCAGTGTTTAGCTGCTTGGGAACACTGGAAGCTTTAATGGTAGAAAGAATATAATAAGTTGACAGAGGAGACTTAATGGTCAAAATATCTTTTCTGTTTCCTGTTCTTTCCTGAATAGGAAAAGATCTTTCATCTTGCTGAAAGATACCTACTCTTCCACATATAAAAGGCACAAAAATTGTTTTTTTTTTTTTTATTTCTAATTAATTACTTTCCTGTCCCTTCTTGGCTCCATGTGGTCTAACTGGAGAACCTTTCTGAAAAATTAAAGCAAAAAAAGTGAAATTATGATGCCTTTTGCCTTGGAATTTTTAATAGCTTTTATTACCTAAATACCCTCACAGAATTGATGTGTCTCTGAAATTTGCTTATAAGCAGTACAAACATAACAAATAAGCAAACATCTTTAAAATTGTTACAAATTCTTTAAAAGTTGCAAATTTTTAGTTTTCAGTCATCCTTATCTGAATCTTAGATGAAAATCTAATGATGAGGCAATCATTGTTTAAGATAATTGTTTAAGATATGGTAAATATAGTTTCCTTCTATTTTTGATTCAAACTGGACTCCAGAAGGGGCTCATAATGGGAAATGCTTTTACATGAATCTATGAGTAGTCTAATATTCATTACACATTTAATTTTCCAGTCTATGTTTTTGTGGTTTTTCAAGGACTTTTATGTGGTTTGGGATGGTTTTTTCCCCCCAGGTTTGTTTGTTGTTTGTTTTTAAATTTGTTTATTTTCTTATTAGCTTGAAGTTTCTGGTCATTGATACTACACATAATTGAGTGTAAATGTCATAAAAAGTAACCACAATTTGCTTTGTCTTGGAAGCCAGAGAATTCTGTGAAGGTTCATCCAGGCCTCACACATGCAACTTTGCTTAATTAGAAGCACAAGCAATTTCTCAGAGCATGTTGTACCGGCAATATCTGTGATCTTTCCTGTCCTTTCTTATGTATGATAAAAAAAAAAATCTGATGCTAGCATTTCAATGAATGCTGAAGTAATCTGAAGGAAAATTTAACTGAGATAACTTTGAATTTCTTGTTTTGTCATAGAATTTCAACAATTTGGGAAATTTCTGTAAATTTTTGTAAGACTAAGGTTTATTTAATAATCTTCAGAAATTCTCTGCAATAACGGAATCCCAATTTGTAAATTTAAAACCCAATGAAATGCTGGAAATTGGATAAAGAGCTTTTGTGACATATGAGTGGTTGTATTTTTGTAAATATTCAGAAGTGGATACAATTCCAAAGCCCTTAAATTTTAGTGATGAACAATTCCTTTGTTTTCTAGTATATATTCTTTTACATTTGATAGGAGAAGATACCCTCCTCTAAGGGTCCTTGGTCATTAACAGTCTGCTGTCCTTCTTATACTGAGTTGCTTACAACTACACACAGGACTTGAGGTGGGGATGCACCAGCGCAGAGTGGGGTGGGACAGTCCCCTCACTTGTCCAGCTAGCGATGCTGTGCCTGATGTATTCAGGACAGGGTAGGCCCTCCTGGCTGCCAGGACAGACAGTGCATTCATTTTCAACTTGCCATCAACCCAAGACCCCAGAACTCTTTTCATGGGGTTGGTCTCTAGTCTTCCATGTCCCAATTTGTATGTAAAATAAAGATTTCTCTATCCCAAGCAGAGAACCCTGCTCTCTAATTCCATAAAGCTCTTGACTGATTGTCCAGATCTTTAGTCTACTCAGATCTCTCTGTAACCCTCAAGAGAGTCATCTTCAGTAAACTCAAGTAATGTGTATGTGATTCCTGTGTCCAGATAATTTATGAAACATGCTCCCCAGAAAAGCAGTCACAGGACCAGCCTGACTGAGTTAAAGAGCATTTGAACAATGCTCTTGGGCACATGTTGTGACTTGTGTGCTGTGCAGAGCTGGGAGCTGTACTTCGATGATCTTTGTGAGTCCCTTCCAACTTAGCTTATTCTGTGATTCTATGATTTAAGAGCATTGACCCTAAAACTGAGCCTCAGGGAACTGGCACCAGCCTGATGTAACATTCTGCGCTACTTTTTATAGAGGAATACTTTATAGAAACAGACAAAAAACAACCAACCAAACTAAACCAAAACCAACAAAATACCACAACCTCTCTCCTCCCCACTCCCACCACCACTGCTTACTTTTCATAATTTAATAGTATAATGCATGCTTAAACATGGTCAACCTTGCAGGTCTTGCAAGTATGTATTAAAACTATTGGGATACAGGGTAGCTGTATTCTGAAGTTGCTTATAATATAATTGAAAAAGTCTGGCTACAGCCAGAAATTTTAGTGGAAATTTTACAAAAGTTGATTGTAAAATTATGTTTTGCTGTCTTTTCTGTTGTATTTCCAAAATGTGTGTTTTGCCTTTTGGGGCATATTTTGCAAAGAAGAATTGCAGTTCGCTTTATCCACAAGCATTCTCTGAGCACTTCTCTTCCTACCACTTCAGACTCTCAGTGTTTTCACTGAGTGGAAATTTTATGTATATATAAATATATTTGAAAATGTTATGAGTATAACTCTAATGGAACAGTTTTTTATATGCAACACTACATTTTCATGTTCACTTCAATTTATCTTTTGCAACTGGAAGATGAGGGATTCCAAGGATGGCTTTTATACCATCTACATGTGAAAGTATTTTGCCTGTCTAAGCTCTTCTAGAATAATTTACACCTCTGGATGACTCATCCAAACTACTGCAGTCATCAGGATTTTATGTCCCTGCATTCATATTTTAAAATGGGAAATGTCAATACAATGATGTTTTATGATTTTTGTAACACCCTCTAGAATTATCAGTTGCTGTTCTTTTATCTCTATTACTGGCCGTGTAACTTCAACAATATATTTTTTTCCTTTGCATTTTTTTTTTCTGGATGCATTTTTAATGTTAAGATTTCTTTGAATCAAAAAGTTTCCTCTTATGTTTACTAAACAGCATTATGCTACTAGGTATTTGAAAAAACTCAGACTAATGATTTATCTTTTCGACATTTCATAACAATATTCTAAATTTTTAAATTTTAATTTAATAAAAATATATGTATTTAACCATGGAACAATCAATTAATGACATTAAATTAATGATATAAAATGAATGAATCACAGATCAGGTTGCTCACAGCCTTATCCAAAATGGCCTTGGACAGCAAGTGGATAACATTTTCTGGTATGTATCTGCCATATATAAGAAAAAAATTAATTGCTTTTCTGTAAATAGGCTCTTTAATTAGTTTTTGAAATTAAATTTGAATAAAAGGAAGAATCGTAGATAAAAAACTTCCTCAGTTCCTAAAACAAATCTAGAAGAAAGATTGGAAAAACCAATAAAAAATACAATAAACATATAAAATATAGATTATAAAATAGAAATTTTTGAAGTTGCTTTAATGAAAATAAAGTCTATTTGTCACTTGATTGTTATTTAAAGTTAATTTCAAAACCTATACTTTGTGACCAGAAATACAGACTGCTGTTTTTTAAGTATTTTCAAAAAGAACAGTAGAAAGCTTTCCTCCACATAATTTCATCAAAGCCAAATTTCACAGCTCAAAACCATCACTATTTAGTACAATAGAACAATGTGGTACTATTTACATGTACATCATTGATAATCATGGGTTAACCCATGTACAAAAGAGCAACTTTTTTTTAGAACATATATGGTGGTATTGTACCCTTTACTCCTAAGTATTGTCTATAGCCTGAAGAATCCAAGAGCAGAGGCCCTTTTTGCCGTCCAATAAACATTTTATGTGATTGACAAATTAGAAAATGTTAAATCATAAGATTGTTATAAACATGTTTTTAATCTTCAGTAACAGCAGGACACTAATAGGAGAGCTAAGAATGCCAGAGGGAAAAAAAGTCACAGGAAAAAAAGTGAAAAAGCGCTATTGATTTGTTGACAGAGGCCTAGCAGCTGTCACAGTAAACCATGGTTCTCTTGCACTTAATCAATGCCACCCTCCAAACAAATCACTCTGCAGCCCAGATGAAAAGCAATCAAGAGGAACACCTTCATAAGCATGAAGCTTGCTAGATGGAGTTCAATGAAGTGTGTCTTTAAGCTTAGGCACTCCAAGTGTGATCTATGACCCAAAAGCTAATGACAAACTCTTAAAACCTTTTGAAGAATGCAACAAATATCTGTCTCTTTTGCAAAGAGATTGCATCATAACAACTTCATCAATAATTTTTAGAAAATACCATGCGCATCTTTGGTGTGCAGTCTTTTCTTCCTCTGTGATAGGGTTAGTAGCAATTATTGTTTGTCTCTCCTAGTGTGAAACTACTTCAAAGGTACCTTATTTTTGTAGAAGGCAGTACAGAAAAAATGGTTAATTTTAAGCCTTATACAATGCTTGCAGACAATTTCCAAAGGACCAAAATATTATTTTCTGTTGTTTTTATTGATGCTTAAAAGTGCAATGTGTTGAAGACTTTAAAAACTCCCTGTTATAGCATTATTTCCAAGGGGAAGTCTAAAGATGTGGGTCTCAGTTTCTTCCTTTGACTGAATTTGAGACCCACATTAACACTGCTCTTGCCTGTTTAGTGGCAGCAGATTGCTTGACAGCCTGCCACTAGCTTATATTTAATTTTCTTTTTATTATTTTTTTAAATTGACCAAACAGAAGCTAAAATAGACTCTAGAATCCTGCTGTCAGTTTCATTCACATGAGACAGTAACTCAGACAAAGGGTTTTATTTTACAGTTCACTGAAGGAAGTTACCTCTTCAGCAGTTGTCATGGCATGCCACCAACAGAGTGTACTGTCATGTGCTCAATACTTGTACCAATTAGATCTTTAACAGTACTATTGTTATGGTACTTGTGTATTATATTAAAACATGCTAGGAGCTCTTTCCATGTTAAATTAATACAGCATTTTAGGAACCATTTATTATTTTTTTATTGATAGCTTTGGAAAATAGATTGTGCAACACATTATATTTCTGATACAAATGGTGGAATGGAGATAAGCTCTTTTTTGTTAGTCTTGTCTCATGCTGAATATTTCTGTTAATATGTACTCTCAAGTCCTTGCTCCTTGGCTATGGGCTTACATTATCCCAATTGCTCATATGTCAGCAGCCAGTAAACATGCTGCTATTGATGTGCACTTGGATCCTTTCAGAATGATACAACTGACCTTTTTATTTAATTTATAGTCTATTGGACAGCACGTATTTCCTGCCTAAGGGTTTAGCTTATCTCTTATGTAGTCAGTGGAAATTGACATTTCACTACTTTGCAGGTTAACTTAATGTTAATTAAAGCATGAGGATGCACTCATCCTTAGTATTTTGGTGGAATTCATGCAATTCTAAAATCAAGCTATTTCAAAATATGAATGCAGATTTAAATTCAAAGGTCAGACTACTGAATATGAATACAAATAAGAGGGTACATATACAGCTAAGTTGTCATGGTTTATGAATGGTTTAGGAACTCTCTTACTTAGTGCTCCCCTCACTGAGACTCCAAAACCACATGCAACTCATGTGCTTCTCCTCACCCTCCTCCTTCCCCTACAGGTGGCTGGAGAGGAGAATTGGAGACATCAAAGGCAAAGATCACAGGCTGAGATAAGAACAGCTTACTGGAAACAGCAATGAGGTAAGAAAACCAGCAGTAAAAGCAAGAGTATTACTAACAAAAGGTGTAAGATAAAGAAATGGCTTACACAGGAAAACCATGATAAAATATCACATCACACCACACATTCTCCCACCTGGAAAAGGGATTTCTTTCTCAGAAGTGAGAGAGTCACTTTTTCCTGCCCTGGAATTGCCCGGCAAAGACATAAGATGGTATCAAATAAGAATCAGGTGCTTGGCCATGCATCTCCAGGCTCCAATCACTCCTGGCTACTGTGAAAAATTAATCCTGTTGTCTGAAATGAGGACATTATCTACTCTTTATTCTATGCTGTCTACATTACACCAAGATCCTACACCTTCCAGTCATATACACATATACACAACTACAGGTATCATTTTTATAGTCAGTGGCTGTGTTATCTTTTGAGTTCATTTAGTCCACAGCTGTGGGTTCTATTTTCATTAGATGTCTTCCAGGGCAGGAGAGAGCTGTCAGGTGAGCAGTCAGGTGTTTGCAGTCAGCATCACCAGCTCGCAACTGGTATATCTGGAACGGTCCATACTGGTTGTCACTGGTAGTTCTGGCATACATTGGCAGTGTCATTCAGCAAAAATTATTATACGATTCAACATTAGAGACTCTTCTCACCCCAAAATTGAGGATGCACATTGGTTTCCTGGTCACTCTGTGTTACTCACCAAGTACACACAGAACCTTGAGCCAAAACAATCCCATTGTTTTGGCTCAAGAAAAACAGATGTGCATCCAGTTGCTTGAGGCAGGACTATTCATATGCACTATGAGACTTTATCCCCTTCTACAGCACAAGATAGTTTGGACTGGGTAAGGCCATCTCAATTAGTACAGACTCAGGTGTTAACTACCCTGGCTGCTAGAAGTTGAGGGCCACATGAAGCACTGTTTGTACTCCTTGTTTCATTGACATCAATGCCAATGAGTAGACACATGACAATAGCATGCCCCGTACAAACTCCACTGTATTAATTATGCACATGGGACCTCATCTGGACAGGGCACTGCTTCTTATGTAAATCCCTATAGATTTCCCACACCTTAGGTAATTCTCTCAGGTACCTGACATCTTTCTCCATAATGTTCTATCTGCTTGGGTGTACTACTAGTTCATCCTTGAGAGAACATCTTTCCCTCACACGTGACAGGAGTCAACTGCAGAGGCTGAGACTTTCTAGATTCTTTGTGATCCCCTTGTCAATGCCGACATCCTGGGACAGGGATCACAGTGGTTTGGATTTACTACCATCTAGTTTCATATCATGGGACATGATAGCCCAGCATCAGAGCAGACAGATCACTGAGAGCTCACCTGATTGGCAGGTGAAATCACAGTATGATTATTAATGCATTCCCAGATGTATCACATAAGCCCAGGGCAAGAGAATGACACTAAATACACACCCCAAATGATCCTTACTGTCCTTGATGTTATAATGTCATAAACTGGTATCACATAGTACAGCAACAAAGTAATCATCTCTCACTGAAAATGAGTACGGTGAGGAGCATATAGAAGAACATATGTGTTAGGTACCACACTCACATAAACAGTCAAGGAACATTGTGACCAGGGGCTCCACACCTAACACACAAGTGCTTAGACAAAGCTTGTTTCCACTCCCATAAGGTCAGTTTGATTGCTATTTCAAACCTTCATGCTTAAGATTTGACACCAGTTAAACCTTTCATAATTTAGGAATGGTACCCCTCAATTTCCTGTTCCCCCCACCCCTCCCCCACCCCACTGTCTGCTTTTTCCAAAGCTTAGACTTAAAGCTTTAGAAAAAGCAGACATCCACCTCACTTGCTTCCCCTCTCCCATATTCTGCTTACAGGTGAATGGAGAGGAGCATTAGAGGCACACAAGGCAAAGATCATGGGTTGAGATAAGAATGATTTAGGGAAAACAGCAATGAGATAAGAAAAACAAGCACTAGCAGCAACATTATTATCAACAAAAGGTATAAAACAAAGAAACTATTTACACAGAGGAATCACAACAAAATACTGACTGACCAACTGTCCCACAATATCACACCTTCCCTGCCCAGAAAATCAATGGCCTTCCTGAAAGTGAGAGAGTTTGTCTCCCCTGTGACTCACCTGTGACTCTCCTGGACTGATGTAAGATGATATAACATTAGAGTCTTGGCTATGTCCATACAACTCCAGACTGTGCCCCACCATGGCTACTGCAGAAAATTAGCGCTATCCTTGGCTGAAACCAGGACACATATATATTGTGATTTAAGAGGCCTATAAAATAGTTCTTCTAAATTTGTTAGCTATCTAATAATAATAATATTTAAAACATGCCATGTATGATATATGATATATATGCTATGCCTTAAATGCAGTAGGATAAGCCCATGATTTCGTATCACTAGAAGGACAGTAAGGAAGCCCTTAAATTGGAAATACAACCTTGTTAGCTCACAGTATTTGCTGATGTCCACTGTTTGGAACCATATTTTCTGAGTAGTAATCATATCTATCCTGAGAACTTTAAAGAGCTATTCTTTGTCGACACTGTAGATGTAGAAAAATGGGGAACGACTCTGTTATAAAAAGGCTAAATACGGATAATGTTTTGGAGAATTACAACTGTGTGCTTCATCTGACTTGTCCTCAACTGTCACTTAAGTATTCTCTAGTGGTCACTCCCAGAATCACATCCCATTTTGCCTGGCCCTTTTGTCAGAGCAGAGGGCAGATATTCTAGCCAAAATATTCAAATATGATGCAAAAGACAATTCCTTCTCTAAAGATCAAACCGTTTTAGTATACTAGCAGATTACACAAAGACATTAACCTAAAATCTGTGTCATTAAGGGAGACTCATAAACATTAAAACATTTTAGACATTAACCTATGCATCGCAAGTTAGGGACACACTTGGCCAAAGCTCTTTTCAGTGATCTTCCTTGAAAATGGTCAAATGCCAAAATAATTGTCAGAGAAAATAGAAGGATATGAGTGATGCTCACCCTGCAGTGTTGGTGAGCATCACTCATATCCTTCTGGTGCTGGCTAAATAGACTGTCTGGAGTATCCCTCAGAATGGTCTTCAAGTGGGGAATCTTTGTTCAGGGCTACAGAGATTTCCTGACAGTATTGTAGTATGGGCAAATACTAGGCCAGGAAGCACCTGTAATGCAGAATGTGCCAGAATATTTCCCTTTACCATTTAAATATTTTTTTCTGTCATATTCATGACTGATTCAAATTCAATACAATCGAAGCTGATGAAAGGTAGTCAGCTGGTGTCAAATTTGTTGCCAAGTTCGGCCAAGCCACAAAAATGTCACAAAAAACAAAACAACCAACTTTGGAAGATAAGGACAGGGAAAAAATATTTCTGATTTTTCCTCATTGTGAATCAGAATCCTTTCCTGAATAAGTTTTGCTCAGCTGAGAATTTAAATGATACTGGGGGGAAATAAAGCTGCTTCCAGTAATACACTCAAAAATAATTTTGTGACTTCATTTCATGACATGAAGCTACATAGCACATCATAAATTTATTTCCCAAAGTCTAGGATTTATGTCTGCTTTACATCCGCATCACATCATAATACGATGCAGTTTGACACACCATAATTTGTTTTTAATAATATATTATTTCAGGAGCTGGAAAAGTGTCAAGCTTTTGTCAGATTTATTTATTTATTTTCTGTGCAAAATTAGTGACTGCTCTGATATTGCTGCAACTCCAAATTAATCCAGTTATTCTGTGATTTGATAGCATAGGGGGAAGTGTGTTTAGAATTTCCTGATTTAGAAAAAAGAAATTGCCAGAAAGACAGTACTATTCATCACTGCATGCTTTGTACTTACATTCTGTTTAGTGCAAATATTTCATCAGAACAGCACACGCCACATGGTTGATTGAATAAAAGGAAGAAGGAAAGGCTTAGGGGTTCTTTGAGTTCTTGCCTGCAAACATGCCTCAGACAACAGAAATAGAAACTTGCAAAACAGAGTATAACTGTATGCTCGCTAACCATTATTCTGTTTCCTGTGTGCCTAATGTTTTATCTAGTATATGATTGCACCATTCCCTTTTTCTAGCTTTCCCTTTAATTTTTTAATTATACCACAACAGTATACCACAACAGTAACTTTTGTGTTAAGGATCTCAAAGTATAAATGGCTAGCATTCCATATCAAGTTTTACTGGCTACCAGTATTTGCCTAAAAATTATCATTGATATTTATATAAAAAATGTAAACACGTTTTAGTATTTGTGGGGTTTTTGCCTTTTCTTTCCCCTCATTCAGTCCTTGATTTAAACTGTTTCTTAATTTTTTCATTAGAGGCCTCATTTTGTTTTATTTTTAATTAATGATGATTATTATATTTACTATTTCTTCAATTGCTAATACTAGCAACAGCATGAGTGTTTTGAAACATTGCATTTAATTGTTGTCATTGTAGAAAGAAAAGCCTGGCTGTACTTTTCTTTGAAAAGAAAAAGAGAAGAAGCCTGAAAACCTATCTAGCTCCTTTATAATGATAATTTGAAAGAAAACAATCTTTGTTGGATAATGCCTTTTTTAATCAGAGTAAATTGATCATTGCAGCGTCTCTGAAGAACTCAAAGTGATTTCACTACTTCACCTTTCTCTGAAACATTTTTGTCAGGTGAGACATTTTAAAGCCTTTCTTCTAATGTCTGTTTCTCACAGCTTTACATTTCCTTAGATTTAACAGATCATGCTTGATACTTCATTCATCTGTGATATACAGTACATTTCAAGTAACATGGTTTTATTGCCCAGAAAAACACAAGCTAAAGATTGGAGCATGGTGTAGGTAATACTTGAGTTCTTGCACAACAATATCTTTGCTTCAAAGCCCAGTCAGGAATCAGTTTCTCTTTTTCTTCACTTTTATTACATTTTTTCTTATCTTTATTTACAATAAAATGACAGGAATGGGACCTAGATGCCATTTTCAAAAATTATTTAGGAACTGAGTTCTAATAGGAAAATCACTGGATTTAATTGCTTAGATAATTTTCAAATTAATATTCAGGCTATTAAGTAAGAAAGTGTCCTATTCAAAATTTCACCTTTTTTAGCATTAAAAGTATGCATGGTTTTACTCATCATTAAAGCTATTAAATTCTGACTTCTACAGTTCTTTAGTTAGTCTGCTTGGTAGCCAATAACTGGTACATATCTTGTGACCTGCTGAAAGTTTATGACAAAGATACATTAAATATATTACTCTTTAATGCATTTCAAATTGACATCTCACTGTATCATGCTTATATTTGTATGGATGAGCATCTATTTGGAATAACTTCCTAGAAATGCTGTTAAATTTTAAGTCTAAACTATGCACTCTTTGAGCAATGTTTAGAGGTTCATGCAGGATTTTATTTGGTCATCAGAAGTGTTGAATTCTCTTAGTTTTACAATGTCTCATGTAGAAAAAAATTATGAGTGGTTGGTGTGTCAAAAATGAAATGAAAGAGAAATTGTGTGTGTGTTAATGCTGTGGACTTTGAAATAGAACCAGGAAATGCACTTTCATATGGAAAGTTTGGGTCCATACTAACTTCACTGTCTTGCTCTGCCTCATAAGTAGCATTTTTCTACTTTTTTTCCAGTAGTTTTCCAGTAGTATTAAATGATTAAGTATACTATGTTAAGTATACTATGTTAATACAAAATTATATCTTGTAAAAAGCATAGTATGCACTTATGGTGTTTATCAGTATGTCACAAATTTCACTTTATGATCTGTGTCAGCAAGAGCAAATCTGAGGAAGCCCAAGACAACAGAATAAAGAATTTCACAACAGAATTACCTTTTTTTTCATGGGTTAATTCTCTCTTGCTAAAAGAGTAAGGTAAGTTAGAGATTTTGCTAGTTCTTGTTTCAGTGTTCTACTGGAGCTGACAGAAACAGAGGTGTTGGTGTTTTGAAGGTGCACAAATAGATTTAGTAGGAGAAACATTTGTAAACATTTCAGAGTGCGAAGCATCAAAATAATTAAAACTGCCATTTCATAGGGAAAAGATTTTTCTTGGCTCAGAGTATATCAGGAAATCCAGGGAATTAAAACCAACCAGAACCTCTGGCTAAGACCCTCAATTGCTCTCACTAAGGCTATGCATGCATTTAGAAAGTTACATTAGATCGTTCTGCTCATCACTGACCACACCTCCCAAGAGACATCTTGCAAGCACTGAACCCATTGAGAACCATAGAGAAATATGCTACATGCAGTAAAAACAAACATAGGACCCCTGAAAACTCTAGATTGCATGGGAAGTGGAGGTTCAGGCATGTTTGACCAATAACCGTTTATTAAATATTCTTAATTATCCTAAGTGCTTTACAGGCTTTATTTGATTTCTTTTGTCCAGATCCTAACATGTCATTTTTTGTATCATGTTACAGGGAAAGTGATGTCAGGCTCTGATAAAGCTCAGTGGTTAGACAACTTTCTACATCACAGACTAAATGAGTAAGAAAATATTTTACTACCCTCCATCAGACATCATTTACAATATAGTAAAGAAATTTTAAACAAAGTCTCCTTTGTCTGGCCTTCTTCAAACAGAAATTTTATGAAGAATTGTCTTTAATTGTGGCAGCTGTCTTGACTTTTATATTATTTTTTTATAAAAACACAGCTTTCCATATACACTATTTTTGACTTTGCTTTCAGTTAGCTCTACATATCTTTAAAATAGAAAATAAAGAAGTATCACTCACTGGGAATGAATTTATTCATTAACTCGTCCAAAGAAATATATTCACATGTATGTTTACATAATACAGAAAGCTGCCACTGAACAAACCCACAGCTGATGTACATCCAAAGAAAATTGTTCATTTTCCTAAGAAAATGTTGGAAAAGCTGAACAGGAAGACTTTACCCAAAGACAAACATATTTGCAATGAAGTGTAGATTTCAACAAACTTAAGGAATTATCTGGCAAGATGAGTTTCAAACACATTTAAAGAGCTGGACCTACATTTTATTGTTGGATGTAAAATGTGCTCCTATAGAATAAGCAACACTGATTTTGACAGAAGGCTTATAGGCAACATGCAAAGACCTTGTCTCAAATCTATTAATCAATTTACATATTCCACTCTCTGCTTCACATATAATAAGATATATATAATAAGATATATTGGAATCTTTAAATGCAATGGCTTATTGGGAAGTAACAAAACTCATAGGTTTGATGTGTAATACCACAGTCAAATCTCTTATTCTTCCACTTTAAGAAGACAAAAAGAGTTATCTATGGTGTTACATCAGGTTTGCTTTTCAAATATTATGCATGTTTTGACCAAATTTCCATTTTCACAAGATGCTACAAGAAGATATTTTAATACACAAGCTCCCCTTAGAAGTGGTCGTTCAAAACAAATTTCTTAAAATTTTGAAAGTTTTGTCAGTGCAAGTATCTATCAAGCCCACTTAGGAAAGTAGCTTATATTCTGATAAATAAATAGGGTTTATAAATATAATAAATAAATAACTTTTTAAAATATTATATTTTCACATTAAATATTTTAATTTAGTTTGAATTATGAGAACAAAATGAAACATAGAAAAAAGACAACAAACTGAAGTGGGACATTTTAAATAATTTTCAATATATCTCATCTTTCAGAATTAATTTTAACATGTAGATAAGAAAAATAGAAAGAAAGTTAGGAGAACAAGGGGAAGAAGGCATGTATTTAGCAATATCTTGCTCCTATTTTAGAATAGGGTATCTCTGAACCATGCCATTCCTTTTTGTAATTTTTTTTTCCATTAATCAGAAATATTAGACATTCATTATAGATTTACAGGACTGTAGTATCTTATATTAAATTTTGAGATTATAGTTGGTCAGTACTTTTAATAGGTACTGGATTTTTAAAAGTAATTGGGGATTTAGGGTGTCTGAGGGAGAACATTCCAAGTCTGAGGAACAAAAGGATACATGCAAGTAGCTAAGAGATGGAGAAATAAGTGTAAAAAGAAGAAATTAAACACATTACTGAATATTTTCTATCGAGTCACAGGGACTAAATTGCAATGAAAAACCTTTACTTTAATGGACTCATCTGAATTTTGTACTGATTTACCTAATGGTGTATATGACCCTGGGTGAAGTTTCACCAAATGAAAATCTTGAAATATGTAAAAAATTCTGCAAATTATAAGGCCACAATTCAGGTGGAGTCACTTAGGATACACATAGGTGTCTGGAAAACTTTATGGCTGGAAGTTAAGAGGAAGACAGAGCAGAGAAATGCAAGGTGCTTACAAGGATGGAGAATTTTACACACAACTTGTGTTCCTCACTGTACATTTGTGAGGAGCACAATCAAGAGGTGGGGAGGAAGTATGGTCTAGTCAGAAATCTGGAGACCCTTAACAAGCAAAATCAAAAGACTGACTTTCACCAAATAGCTAAACAGTAAAACTTAGTCTAAGGGAGGAAACAAAGAAGGGAAGGCAAAACTTAATTTCAAAAATATTGGGAAAGGAAGAAAATATTAGTATTTCAAATTTTAAATTTTTTCTAACATTGCAGTAGAGTAATCTAGATTCAATATTAATGTCAATATTTCCTCTCACATGCATGCAGCATTAAATCAGTGCAGAAACATTGTCTTGCAGATTTTGCACCAAATAAAAAGAATTTTAGGTATTTTCTCAACCTTGAAGCTCTTTTAGTGGTGAATGTGACTTCTTTTTTCTTCGTCACTTTTCTTGTGACTCTTTTTTTAAACTTTGGTTTTTAGGGGTTTTTGTGCCGGGATAGCTCTGGGTAAGGTGGCTAGGCCGACATGATGGTAATAAAGAGCTTACATCACGGCAGGATGTCTCTCAGGCACTGCTTTATTCGCAGAGGGCTGGGTGTCAGCAGGGATCTGTGACCCGTCCACTCGGCAAGGGAGCAGGCTCCGAGAGCCCCGAGCAAGGGGCGGGGTAGGGTTTATATCTGGAGGTAAGTAGGAGGGGACAGGATACAGAGGGTCCAATGGGAACGGGGCTCGGAGGAGGAGTTGAGGTGAGGTAATAGGGATACAACAAATGGGAATGAGGGAAGGGGGTGGTAACTGAGAGAGAACCAACTACAACCAGGGAACTCAAGAACATTCTAGAACAAAGGGCAAGTACAAAGGGTGATTGACATACCGCTAAAGGTGGGTATAACTGAAGATTACATAATGTGGGGGGAGTGGTAAGTGTGATGGGCAACTTGGGAGGCGGGAATCTACACCCCAGCCTCCTCCCACGGCATGTCCGGGGGAACTTTTCCCAAGTCCCCTACCACAGGTTTTTTTAATTATAGTAATACCACACAGTTCAGGCTTGGTTTATGTTTGCATTGTACTGAGAAAATCCTTAAAAGAGTATTAAAAATATTGACAAGTAATTTAATTAGGTAAGTCGTATGTGTGTCGTCTTTCTTTCTTTCTTTCTTGATATCCATTTATTTTATTCAAAATGTACAGTAGAAAACTGTATGTGTTCACAGATATTTCTGATCAAGCCTTGAATTTTTAATGGAATATTTCAGACTATTCCATTTATGACTTGATAGGTGTTGCCTAGGGTGACCTGATCTAGTCCAAACTGGATACAACCGCCCCTGTTCTATAGTAGGAATAGCATTATCTAACTTGTTTAAATGCAAATTTTGAAACCATCAAAATGCTTCTTCCAGATGCATGATGTACACAGTTCTTAGAATGAGCTGACTTGTCCTTGTCTGCACTCATTCACGTAAGATTTTTTTAAATCATGGAGATGTTTACCTGTGTGCTTTGCCCAGTTAGTACTTCGGAAAAGGCTCAGTATTCCTGCAGTATACAAGACTGTCCTCCATTCCCAAACAGCAAGAAATTTCTGCCCCTTATGTTTTTTCATGTCCCTAGTATTTCCTATTGTGCATTTCTGAATTTGTTGTTCATCTTGGGCATTTTAGTATCAGGTATCTAAAAGACCACTATAAGTATAAATATAAAATACATCAGATAACTTAATGATGTGGTCAGGCAACTAAGTTAGACATGAGATGATTTCATTAGCAACTGTTGAGGTTTGACTAAGATGTTTACAAAAATGTCATATCAAGTTTCAGTACCTTCATGATTGACAGAACATAGATTTTGTTAATTTTTCTTTCTTTGTATTTTTTTTCATTGTATAAAAAGTCTTGCACAAATTCTTTAGCTTGGCATTCATTTACTTGAAATAAAATTTTAAAGTTACTTTCTTGCCTATAATATAGAAAAGTAAATAGTAAGAAATACGTCTTAGTGTCACGTATATTGGCATTTTCCAAGTGACCCATGTTAAATAATTAACCTCATAATATTAAATCTAATACAGCTGGCAAGATTTTCTTGCTTTGGAGTTTAATATGACCTTAAGTACTCCATTTCTGAAGCCAATGGCTACAATTATAGTAAAGCAAAAAGGAATTAATTATAAGCTGGGGAAAACCTTTTCCAGATGATGAATTGCTAAGTTATGCCACTTTGAGGATAAAACCCTCAGATATTCTGTGTAAGATACTGAGAGGGATATGACACTGCACAAGCCAGCTCATTAATTGTTAGTGACCTCCTGTGCTGTGTTGATTTGTTTGATATGTGCATAATTCTGTTATCAATGTTGAGCGCCTTTATATTTGGAGGTATTGCCTAGATCCCATGTTCTTTTATAAAAAAACTAATAACCAAAATTAGTAATGCTGACCATTTTAAGTGTAGCATTCTAGAAAGAAGAATGTCTTCTTTATGGGATTCCTTTAAAAACCCCAAACATTTCCTTTCCTCCCAATAACATGTAATAACAAGTTTTTATAAATTGTTGTTTCCCTAATTTTCCAGTATTAATGTTTCAGAAAGGGGTTCCAATTTTGAAACTTGCTTTTTGCACTGCTTCCTTTTTCTCTGTTTTTATTTGTTGTTTCTTCCTTCATCCAGAATTTTTCTAGTCACAATTGTTATGCTTGAGGACAATTGAAATAGATGGAGATTATTTCCTTGTCTGTCCTTATTTATAACACCTCTGCCATGTGAAAGTAGAGATTTTCTCAAATCATTTATATTTGATTAGTCTGTCAGTGCCAGAGAAAAGCTGAGACTCACGCCCAAACAGTCGACATCCTTTTATGGAGATCTTTCTCTGAGCAGTCCTGTTGGATTGGAGGGCGGTTCAGATGACTTGTTCAGGGTCGCGTGCAAACAGAAGGCCCCTCTCCTGGGTTTCCACACCTTAAATTGATCTGTCAGCAAGAGGAAGGATTCAGGGAGCCATGCCAACAGCAAGACTCCATTCTGGGTCTCTATAGGCAAGTGGAGAGTTACTGCTGCCAGCAACTGTTAAAAACCTTGAAGAGCTCACAATTTAACACGTTATGAGAGTTACACTCTTTATTAATATATTACAAAACTCTGACAGGTCAAGGTTTTTAGATTGCCAGTGGTAGTATCTGGCTGCAAAAACATATTCAAAGCATTATATGGATAAACTCTAATCCCTAACAAAAACTAGTTTGGGAAATCAATCAACACATATATAGTTTGTACCCCACAGCCATCCCTTTGGAGAGAAGACAGGTTCAGACCATTAACTGATCCCAGGAGTTACTATGGATTCTTCTCTAACTTCTCTCAATTTTTAACTTATTTTTATACCAGTTTTATGTTTAGATGGAGCTTGAGTGAATCCAGCCATACATCATCTTCAGTAGTGGGTGGTCATACCTTGGAAGCGGGTAACATCAGTAGTACATCTGAGATAACCTTTAGGATGAAGGTGGGCATCTGTGATCTTGCCACTGTTGCTGGTTCAACAGCAAGAAATCTTTCTTCTTTGGTTGAACAACTGATATATGCCTTATCAGCTACAGGGTACCACTGAGTTCCCTCCTCTGCAAGGGTTTTGACAGACACTGGTCATGGTGTCTCCACTGCATTCTACCCTCTGTTTTATCTCCCTTAGGATGTATTGTGTGTGGCATGCTGACTGGATGTACTGCAGGTGGCATTGTGGTTGGGTATGCTGACCATATCCCATTTAGGGGGTAGCAATTGCATCTCACCTTATAATTTTCATACTGTTATAATTTCTGTTAGAGTGTGAGTATAACTTCTTGGTTTTATCTGAATTTACCCCTAGTCATCTTCCCACGCATCTCTGATGAAAATTAACATGCTGTGCCTTTTAATCTCATTATAGTCCTATTATTGTATTAAAATAATCAATGCTATGCATTTTAGTGTGTTTTTCTTTGCAACAAGACTGATATGCTAAGTATTCAGAGATACAGGTGTTCATTAAAGTAAGCAGGTAGATGAACACTTCCATGTTTAAAATATAATTACTAAACCATTTCTCCACTGAATATTTTGTCAAAGGAAAATAACATCTAGCACTGAAGGAGGTCCCTCACTTCAAGTACAGAATCCAGAGAGAGGCAATTAAAGGGGGCTGTGGAAGAGAGAACAAGTAACAGGCTTTTCTAACAACCATTCTAGTAATGAGAGTAGAGAGTTAAAATCAAGGAAATCAAGGTAAGAGAAGAACATGATACTGCTCTTATATTGTCTCAATGATTTTTAAATGCATTCATATGTACTTCAGAATTATAGATTGGCTGAGGTCAGAAGATACTTCTGAAGGTCATCTGGTCCAGCTCACTGATCATGCAGTAGCCTAGGGCTACTATGTAGTTTGAGCTCCAGTTAAATGAATAAAATTATTAAAGGCTAAAACATAATTCACCAGGCAGAACTAAAAATACAATGTGGTTTCTTGAAGTTTTAGAAAATGTTATATTTATAGGGAGTTTTATTGTTTGGAATAATTAAATGATTGTCTTGTGGTATTGTTTGAAACAACATTTTGTTAAAGAGTCATACAATGATCCAGATGCAGAACTCTGGTATTTTCCTGTTCAGTTGAGAGCGCTTGGAATCTGTAGCCTTTTGACAGAACTTTTAAACAGGCAAAGCAAGGCTGTCATGTATTTCTAGACAGCAGATATATGAAGCGAAGTTAATGTACAGTCATAGTCATAGCAAATAATGGGACTTGTTGTCCCTAGAATAGATCATAGGTTTTTTACATTACGGAAATGGAACTACCTTGGAATACTGAAACCATGTATTTTGACATATATACAAATATGCAACATAAAACATAAACACACAGAGAAATCTGTACTTCAACTTCCATATATATTTTAATGAAAATGCCAAAGAATTCTAGAAGCCTGCATTTGGTTACTGCCAGGTGGATTGGAAAAAATTAAGATGGGTCACAGTTAATTAACCACACAATATAGCTGTAATACAGTTTCGATTAGAATGTTATCTTCTGCATGTGGGCTAACTACACTGTCCCAGCTGGCTTCCTCTGGAAAGTCTTCTTGAATTACAGACTCCTGTTTTAAGTCTTCAATTGTGATAAAATAAACTAACCCAAGCAAAAGCCAGTCCTTAACTAGACTAAGAGAGAGAAGCATTGGCCACAGTAGCAATACTAAATGTCAAACTCCCTTCCTTCAAAGGGAAGATATCTGCTAAAAGGGCATCCTTGCAGTAGATTACTTACCCTTCTGTGCTGGCTAGTGAGGATGCAGAGAGAAGAGCAGCAGATCTGTGACTGAAATTTGCTCTGCAGAGAAGAAAGAATACTCACAGATCATCTTCTGAACTTGTGCAGAAACATCAGTTTATCAAATTACTTAAAGTGCAATACTCAAGTCTCTCACACAGAAAAGCTGTGTTTTAAAAGCTTAGCTGGTGAAAAGCTGAGATGTCAATTACTTTTGGAGTTGAATGCTGTATAGTGTCGACTTTCATTGGGATTGTCCCCACAGGGCCAGAATTTGATCTTAGTGAAACTTGTGGGCTCTTTCAACTCAGGATATTTTATGAATCTATGATGTAAAGGGTTGTGTTTTCTTTATTTCTATAATGCATGCCATGGACAGAATAAATGATATTAAATCAATCTATATTTTTCATTTTCTTTTCTCCTTGATTCAATGGGTAGCCCTTGGCCATCATACTTAATTCCATGCTAACTATTTTTCAAATAAATAATTACTTATTTACATGTAGTCTTTCTATTGACATTTGCCTTAGAGTATTTCCCTCAAATTAACTCATTTTTTTTTCTTTGAAATCTGTATCCAGCTTATAGGAGCTTGCTACCATGTTTTAAATATGGAAGAGAATAATAAGAGAGCGTAAAGCTAAAGTATATACACTAATCTCATAATCTCTTTGGAATAAAGAGGTTTTTTCTTTTTTTTTTTTTTTTGTCAATTTTGGGCTGATCTTTTTTAAAATGATTATTACTGGAGTGTTTCTTGAAAATTGAAGCACAGTTTCTGTTGACTTCACCTGCCTCCATGGACCAACCTTCTAAAAGGATAAAGTCTTGAATCAGACACTGATAAATGAAAAACTGAAAAGTGGAAACTGATGTTCTGTACTATTAATATTCAATAAAATGAAGGTATCAGGCCATTTAGTTGCTATAATCTTGAAAATAGTATTTCTTATCAAGAAATCCATCACTCTTTCAAAAAGTAGTTATTAGAAGAAGCTACCCAAATAGTCTAGAGAAATCTTAAACTTACAATAACAAAGAGTTATTATAAGGGACATCATGGCTAATTTCGACAAGACAGTTGAAAAGGATTTATATCATGATTAATAGTGATATTGAAAAATTACTTGATATCCCAATATGTCTTCAATTTTGTGTCCAACCTACAAACACTATCATATGTCCTAAGGAACAAAATATACAAATAAAAACATTGTGATCCATTAAAATTATTAGTAGTATCATTTTTACTACTTATACCTCTGATGTAATTTGCTTTTCTCTTTATATACATACACAATGTAGACAGAGTATAACTTGCTTAAATGCTGTTTCAAATTGACAGATTTTACAAATCGCACTAAGAAAACATGTGAAATTAACTGTAACTATATTTTTCACTAATAAGATCCTGAAAGAATGATTAAATGCAGCTATTGATATTTTCTTTTGATGTCTATGTTGAGAAACATCTTTCTAATATAAAAATGTTATATAAATAATCAATGCACTGTATTTCTTTCATGTTTAATTGTTTGCAAATCTTTGGCATTACCAAAGTATTAAAACAGCAAGGTTTCCCCTAAGTTGCAAATGTTCTCTAATGCAAATGTTGAATTCTTTGCAACCACTGAAACAATATTCTTTGATCTGAAAGTGTGTAGTATGGTTATGTTTAGGAGTCCTTCAACCTTTTGCCAGTATTTTACTATTACTTGAAAAAATTTCATCTGAAATGCATCATCTGCTTTTGGTCTTGATTTTCTTGTCATCATCCCATGCAATGCCCGCAGCCTTTTGCGTTCTGTACAGTCACAGTTTCCTAGACTATTTATATGCCTTGGATGGTCTCTCAAGAGATTGTGCCAAGGTCATCTTCTGGATTTCATTTGACTTTAAAATATTATATCAAAAAAATCTGAATGAAGAATTTGTTACTCTGCAATATTTAGTCAAAAAGCAGTTACAAATTTAATTCAGTTAAATGTAACAGGATATGAGATAAAGTTCAGCAAAAGTAATTGATCATTTCTGGATGATGAGATACCAAGAAAGTATAGGCCTAATGTTGAATTCTCTTTCATTCATCATGAAGGAACAGCAGGTCCTAAAATTTAGTCTGAAGGTCTATGAAGTAAAGCTTTGGTATTCAGACAGCTAGAGCAGGTTTTTTTTCAGTTGTTCTTAGTGCCTTGCCAATGCTTTATCTGCACTGATGATGTACCTTTCCCACTACAAGACCTTTAATATTCCATTTGCAACAGTAATATGAAATACCAGAATCAGTATTGTCTTTTTAACCTTTTTCATCTAAACAGTAATCACAAGCAATTTTTTATGTGGACATTCATATTTTTTTTTGGTTTTGGTGTTTGTTTGTTTGTTTGTTTGTTTGTTTGTTTTTGTCTTGTGAACTTTATTATTTCTCTGGCAAGAAAAGGAAAAAAAAGAAACTTCAAAATATTTACATTCATCAACACGAAACACAAAAGTGCACATTGTGCATCACAGATGCTTTATATAGGTAAATATCTGCAGAATTTATAATTTCTAATATTGTTTCCATTTGCCAATGCTTTGAATACTTTTTACAGAGTGAAACACAAGCAAAATAACCTTTAAAATAATTTTTGCCTACTCTTCTTCCATGTATATAATTCTTTCCTCCCTAAAGCATACAGTGAACTTTGTATGGAGTTTGTAGCAAATATGCATGTGATGCAAATTCCCATGTTTTACCTTACTTGATAAGAACACTTGAAAATCAAAGATTAAGCCTGATCCATTAATAACGTAAAATATTTTTAAGTTGAAGGAATTGTGGCCATTTCTTTTTTTTAATGCTTGTGACCTGCAGAAAATAGTTTGCATTCCCTGTGGTTTTATAAAAACTGCCAGAACATGGTAGTTTTAAGAGTTCAAAGACTTAAGTGTCTTAAAACTGAAGAGGAAGTAGCAATTGCGTAATGCTAACTGATATATTAGAAGCATATGACAGGTTTTAAAGTGGCTTTGTGTAGAAAATAATGAGCTACAGAACTGTATATAGCAGTCTATTGCTAAAATTCTGAGGTTCTAATATTGGTTTTATAAAAAGTTCTAATTCTGAACCAGTAATGTACTCATTTTCTGGTAATGTACTTCAGTAGCTCAACAAAACTTGCATGCCTCTGCAAGTAACCATTCAGAAAAAGTGACTGAAGGGTCTACTTTCTATGGGTTTTGGAAATTCTTCAGATACTCAGCTGCCCTGTAGAAATTATTGTGGCTTTCCCCCCCACCCCCAGCTAAGAGAAATAATGAATAGTTATTTTGCATCATATCCTTGGCTGATCTAAATTGTTCAAATCTCAAGGAGGTATGACAATTTTGAGAAGAAAATGCCAATGCATATAAATAAATTTGCTCACTTGTGTCGCAAGCAAACACATTTTTGAAAATCTAAAAATAGCATTTCTTGGATATAGATGATACCATGAAGCCTATGAACTAATTTATATGCCTGGATTAAACACCATAGAAAATTTTCCAATGTTGTGGATACTGCCTTTTTATATTTTGGGGGGTTTATTATTTTATTTTTAACCTGAAACCCCAAATATCACATTCTCAATATCAAAGCCATAATGGCATTATGTAATGTTGTTAAAAGGCTCACATCTAGAGAGTGTTTAGTTCTTGTTTATATTAAAATTCCATAAATAATTATCATATATGTCAATTCCTCTGACACAAAAATTAAGCACAAAAATGAATGTTTTCTTGAACAGGGCAGGCTCAATGGAGTTTAATTGTTTAATGGCTATTTCACATTTAAGTGATAAAACATTCCATCTGATCATGGGTTTCAGTGGAGTTTTCCCAGGTCCTATTTTTTGAGGTTTTACAACTGATTTTATTTACCAGGTTTTAATCTTTCTTATTTCACCAATTATATTCCTATTGAGTAACAATGTTTCAAGTACAATTCTATGGCTATTGAAACTATCTGGCAATGTACACAAGCAGAGATGATTTGAATTTTCAGCATGAGAATAACTGATTAACAGATTTCTATCTATTAAAATCTACATTGTGCAGAAATATTTCAAGTTTCAAAAAAAAAGATACTTAGTTTTTAACTCAAGCCAAGTCACATTCACTATATGAAGGTGAATAAAGTAAAGATTATCTTCCTCATTGTCAAAGAATTTAGTGCAAGATAGTGCAGGTACATACATGAACATGAGTTTCCCCCTTTTTCATTGAACACACTAAAGATATTAATGGTTTCTCAGGCTCTTTATACCCCTTTTTGATTTATCTGATAAAGTAGTATGTACTCTACATTTCACTACTGGTTGAAAAATAAGGAAAATGTGAGGGCTTCCCTTTCATTTTGGAAGAATATAATCTATGCATGTTTTTCAGGCTTTGGTGGTCTTATCTTTTTTGTATTTCAGTAGGGGTTAGCATAATGGAGACAAATTTTATTTTTATTTTTAATTTGTGCCATGAAGAATCTTAGTGGTAATAAACTTCTCTCCTCTGTATGTTACCACCCTAGACATAGTATAAGATTGGTTGTATGCACTAAGGAAATGCAACATTATTTTAATGTCTTTTGGCTGATTAATTTGCTTAAGCTCAGTTAATTTTTGGTTTTTGGTAGCTATTCTGAAATTAGGTTGCTGTCCAACAAGTAATATGCAGTGGAAATGTACATTTGCAGTCATAAATAACTGAATTGAATTGTCAATTCAAACACAAAGGGTTCAGTTTCAAGAGCTTGAAACTACAGTGTTTAAGGCACAAATTCTCTTTATGTATACTATTTCTGTATACAGATCCTTGCTTTACATTCATCATAAGTATTCTTTCCCCCAGTGGTTTAACAAATTAAGATTTGAAAAAAATTTTGCTCTTTCTACTGAAATTCCTTTCCCTTATTGTATGCACCTGTCAGGTTCCTTGGTGACATGCTATACAACAAAGCCTTTAACATGAGACGTTGTTTTCCTCTTTTTTGGTTGTTTTATTACTTCTACACCTTTTCACTAGTTAATTTCTGTATTTACCTTTAACTTTTCATTGCCAAATATCATGTCTGGGAAAGTACCTGAGGGATATCATGTTTCATTAGGACTTTGTTTAACTAGAACTGTGATGCCAGCACAGGACTTGATTGTAAAGCACTTGCAAATCTAATTGGGTTAAACTTTGAGTTTTCAGTATCTGAATGTAATACCAAAGTTACTTTAACAGGATAAATGTCATTACTTCCAATCATATTTTATGTTTGTAGTGGAGCAGTACTTCTGAAAACTGCTGCTTGTATTAATGATGTGACACTGATTATGACTGGTGATGAGTAAAAGCAAAGACAATCCAGGTAAGGTTATAAGAAAGTAAATGCTATTTGCCTGACAAGCTGAATTTTAGATCTTTTTTCCCAGATCCATGAAATCTAAATGATTGCAGCACAATGAAGTATCTTACTATGTACAGGCATTAAGAACACTTATTGTTCTTGTGATCCTATGCATACAACTGGACATTCTTGTTTTGCCTTTTGTTTCGCTCTTGTTTATATTTATCTTCAATTCACAGTGTGTAAATAAATGCTTTTATCTTTCCCTTTTTAACTTTAAACTTTTTAAACTTTACTAGTAGTTTCTTATCTTCCCTTACTTTTGGCATTAGTCTTACATTTTTTAGTTTTCCACCCTTATGTGACAAGGTTTTCCCAAAAGTTTATAGTTGTTTTTGTTTGTAGGATTTTTTTTTTTTTAAATTCCATGAAGTTTTCTCTCTCTCTCTATTTTTTTTTCTATCTTTTCTTTCTGTTATTTTTATTTGTTTGGCTTTCTCTTTGTTTTTTAATTTTAGCTGAATGACCTATAAATATTTAGGTGTATGCCTTGTGCAACAGACATATTATGTCCCATGTGGTTTGATTATGTAACTTAATGATCATTGAGTAATTCAATGAAAAGAGTGGATCATTCGCAATTCAGTGGCTGTTTTAATATTAATGGTAATTTTTATTAACCACAATTAAATAGTTTCTATTACATTTTTTGACTTACACGAGGAAGAAAATATTTTCTTTGTTTTTCATAATACAAATGACTTTGAGACAGAGATAATAAGTCAATATGGGTGAGTTACTGTAAGTCAGAAAAAATTCAAAGGCATTTCAGTTCTACATTCTGTGCAAACAAAAATCTGTGAAAAGAAACTGAAACATTGTAACAGTTTAGAAACATTTTATATTCTTCCTTCTACATCAGTCACCTCAAATGCTCTTAAAAATATTAAGAATCATATGCTTTTGCTTTCTGTCTCTTCTTATTTAAAAGTTTTGCCCATTAATTAAAACTGGATCAAAAGCCCCAGACCTTAAAAAAAAAAAAAAAAAAAAATCTGGTTTTAGAGTGCCTTGCTCTGGCCATTAGCACATAGAGCTTACTGCTGGGAAAGACTAATGCTCAAAAGACAGAGGAAAATAGCACCTGCTTTCTCACGCTGGTTTATGTTTGCAGTCTTGGTAAAAATGCAGGACAGCATATGCAGAAACTGTGTGGAAATCACTATTCACATGGTAATTCCTTTGTATCTGAATAATTTCTTTTCAGGTGCCTGAATGAATGCCAGACTAGTGGGAGGATTTGAACATCCCTTCCCATAAATTAAGAAGTTCCACATATATAATCTAACTGATGCCTTAGATCAAAGACCATCACTTTGGGCAATCAAAAATTAAATGTAGACCACTGATTGAAATCAACCCAACTTAAACTAAAACATTTTTCTTTAGATAAAAGAACTGAAATGAAATTTACCAAAACCTTAACTTTTCTAGATGAAAGGTCAAGTGTTCCTCATGCTATTCATGTCTAGTGACAAAACACAGAACTGGTCTGACACTTGCTAAATCTCAGTCAGATACAAAACACTATTTTAAATTAAGTTTTTTTCACAGGCTAATGAAAAATAATCCTAGATCAAAGGTAACATTCATTATATGAGAAAAATAAGTGTAATCAAACTAGTAACATGAGTGAGGACAGGTGGATCACTACTGACACTACTTTTCTGAACTGTCACAACATCTTAATCTTCATTCAAGTTAGGAAAATGCTTAACTAAATGCAAGCATTCTGTACCCAGAGTTTTCTGCTTCATGTTTGATGTGTTTGAAAATTAAAGCAAGTAATATTCCTATGAGAGCATGTCCAGTGCCATTTTGACAAGTTTCTTGAGACCTGCCAGTAATAACTGATAAAATAATACTCTGACTGCAATGAAGTAGCTGTTCAAAATCTATAGTCTCTCATATGCTGGAAGGCTGGCTGAACATGGCATCATCAGTTAATTCCAACATGCAGGTATACTGATGTGTCACTTAAAATCTATTTGCAGTACAAATTAAGCTAAAGGATTGCACAAATGCAAGGTAAGGATGCACAAAGTAGCAAGGGATCATTAGACTGCAAGTTACTGAAGTCTAAGTCCTCACCCTAAGTCCTTTTTTACCTATCAAGCATCTTCTGTTCCATCATTATTGTTCATATTGGAAGTGGGATATAGTTCAAGGCAGGAGTAAGGCACACTTCCTTTACAGTCTGTCATGTCTGTTTCTGCTTTTGTTCTTTTTCTGTGCCTTCATTACACTTCTGTTGACCGAAACAACAAAAGCCATTGATAGCTGTTTTGATTGTTTCATTTCAACCCAAAAAGCTAATTCAGTTTTCCTATTTTCCTATATGTTAACAGATAGTGAATCTGTCCACATCCACTAAAAGCATTTTAAAGATTATTAACAAACCATGTCTAAGTATGCTCATAGTTTTGGCAAACCCTTTGGCAAAACTATATACTGGGATTAGATTTGATTTTCTAACTGTTGACACTCTACTGAGTGTCAGCTCGAAAAGTTTGGTTATTTTTCTAGGACTAAAGAAGAGTATTAGTTCTAGATAGGACTAAAATATTTTGAATTTGATCCACGTTCCTGAAAGAAATAGCTCCATTTTCCTTCTAGATATACACCATATAAAGGGAAAGAAAAAGAAGTGCCTTCAGTTTTGCTTTTTGCTTATTTAATGAAAAATATAATTTCCAAAATAACTCAAAAATAAAATAGAAAAGTTGCTCAAGTCTGAGAATCTGCCACAAAACATCTTTTGATAATTCAGTTAAAAACAACAGTTTTAACTGATTTAAAAAAAAGATGTACATGGACAAACTCTTTGGTTGCCAAAGGTGTTGAATGTGCCTGACACAAGTTATGAGAAGTGTTCTGGCTGTCCTATTGTGAGAAGAGTTACAGAAGTCTACTCTTGCACCAGTCAAGATCAGTGCATAAAGGGCTTGTTCAGTACTGCCTGCTGGAAGTCAGAGGGCCATAGGACCTCTGACACAGTGGCATGACTGAGAGTGCAAATGATCCTGCTCCCATCCACCAAATTGTGTGGATGATACATTAATGTTCTTGACAGCCATAGCACAATAATAAACAACAATAAATTAGATTATAAGATGCCTGCACTTTCTTTCTAGTACTGGGTAAATCAACGGATCTCCCCAGTGTAGAGAAGGTGGTGTCAACTAGAAATTGAGAACTCTGTGTATATAAGATGAAATAACTCTTCTGCAATCTCAAGAATAAAATGCGAAGAAAGATAATAGTCTACTGCTTTTACAGTCCTGTACTAAAAAGGCATTTCTGAAATGCATTATTTTCTAACTCAATTTGAGAGCCAGTAAGCTCAATTTCCACAGTAATGTAGAAACTGATTGGCAGAAGGACAACATGCATTTAAAGATATGGGAAAAAAATCCAACTAGATCTTCCCCTTTTTCCTAATCACACCAATTAGTCATGTCAGCTTCAAGGAAGTCAGGGACTTTTACTGATGCAAACATGCCTGGATTGCATAAAAAAAAAAGGACAAAATAGGAGGAAAAGATTGTTTGAGAGGTAATATTGCCAAGGAAGACTATGGCATTTGAAACACCATTATAATGATCAGTATTGTCTGAGACAGGAATAGTGAAAAAACCTCTCTCCACTGAATTTTTACATTCTTTAATGCTTTTTCATCTTTGTCTTCGAAGGGGGATTATTCTATTTTTATATTAAAATCTGGAATTTTTTTTATTATTATTTATATATGTCTCTGCATGTTTGCAAAGTTTCTCAAACAATCTTTTAGTTGTGGAATAACAATGTTATGGCCTCTGTAATTAGATCTTCCACATTTTGAAGGGTTTGTTGGATATCGTGTCAGTCAGTAAGCATATTATTAGCCAAGATGAATTATAGATGAGGATATGGGTTTGTGAATGTTGAGGTATTGTGTTGGGAAGCTGTTCTGGCTCTCTCTGTTTGCAAATGTGAAGGGAAGGGATTAAATACAAATGCCACAGCCACTGTGTTACTTGTAGGTTAAGGTTTTATGGTTTTCATTTCAGTTGTTCTCAAAATCTCACTGATTTATATTTATCAGGTGTAGCCAGAAAAAAAAATCAAAACCAAACATTAACTCTTGTCCGAATGCTGATGGGACAGATTTCCTGAACTATAGTCTGAGGAAAACATGTTAACTGTAATAAATAGGTCATATAAAACTTTTAAATCCTACTATAGCTAATCAGTTTGAACAAGACATTTAAGCTGTAAATAGCTTTTAAAAGTAAACAGAGCTTTGCACTAAATGACAGCTACTATTACATTTTCCGCTTCTGAGTGTGAGAAAATTAATGTACCAAGAAAGTGCCTACTATTTAAAGACATCTTGCTCCAGACATTTTTAACAACTGAAATGTCTTGTCATTAAATTATGCACTGTACATTAGAAACATATGTACCACTGGAAACCTTACATGACAGCACAGCCTTCAAGATCTACCAATTTAGGATGTTGCTAAAACAGAAAACAACATGAGTTACAGTTTAGCTGGCCTACCTATGAAAAAGAGACAGAAATGGAAGATTTTCTGTTCTGCAATACTGCTCTATGTTTGAGAATAAACTAGTGGATTAAGATTTAATTTGGGGAATTTAATGGTCTGAATTTGGATAAAAAAATTTAACAGAGAAATTAATATAACTTAAGGTGATAAAATCATTTTGGGATACTATGTATAAATTGACATAACATTGTGTGAGGAGTGATTCAAGTCCTGCCATGATTCAAGACCTGTTCCTTTATTTATCTGGCATTATTAGGATGTGGACTTTTTGTTTGATTTTAGCTAGTTAAAGAGAAAAAAATTGTTATGATGTCAGTCAAAATTATTTTTTATTTTGTCTCTCAGAAAATTTTATGTCTCCAAACCTAAGAATATTTATAATATAGAAATATAAATTTCTATTTTAAGCAAACTGCCTTGTGTAACCTTATACTTCATGTTGCTTCTTTATGAGAGATGAGGCTAAAATGCCTAACCTTTACTTCTTGTAAAAAAACAGTGAAATCAAAAGTTGTTTAAAGGAGGAGTGAAAGGCTAACAAGAAAGCTACTGTACGTGTGCCTTAAGTGCATGATCCAAAAAGGTTGGATGTCATGATTTTCAAACATGGGAAAGGGTATATATTTCCTGAAGTGATGAATCTGACACTGCTCAGCAGTGAATATTGTCTAGGGAGTCTGTTAATAGTATCAAGAAAAATTTGTTTTCTGAGTGAAGATATGTAAATCTTATGCCTAAAATTTGTGATTTTAACATACATTATATTTTTTACCTCCTTCCCTTTAGTCCTTGTTTTTGTTTGTAGGGGTTTTTGTTAAAGTACCTTGGCCATTTCCCTTTGGTGAATGAAAAACAATCAGGACCTTCCATTCATCCTCCCTCCCATCAAACACCCACCCCCTCTCCCATTCAGCTCTGTCAGATAAGCAGTATGAGCTGTCCTAAGAAAAAGAACACCAGGTCAGTATTGCAGGAGGAGATTTTTGGATGGTCGCATAATTCATGGATTCCAGAAATGGGGGAACAGAGATATTAGCAACTGACTGTAGGTGCACATTGGCCTGTAAAAGGATAAAAAAGACTGTTGAAGACTGGGCCAACTGGGCAAACTGGTCCTTTAAGGTTGCCGACAGCTTCTGGGTGCATGTCTTCCTCTTCCCCTTCCCTGCTCCTTCCTCACAGGAATCCCTGCAGGTCGCTGCTGAAGACTGGGAATACTTTTTTGGATGGCTGAGTAAAAGAGCTAAGATCCAGTCAAATATGGAGATAATATCTTAAAGTAACTATATAAGTATATTGTTGCTTCACATTTATGAATTCTGAAAGGTAAAACACCCATAAGCCAGTACATTTCTAGCCGAATCTATTTGCAATTCTTTACACATGGACCATTGACCAAATCTGAGATGAAGCAGACCTAGCCACTCATAGATTTCTCCAAATGTAGAAAGCAAGGCACTGTCACTGAAGCTCATGACTAAACAGTCTCATAATCAAAATCTGATTATATTACAATCCATAGAAATAGATGATGGAGTTGTTCATCATACTCTGCATTGGTAATATTTAGATATTGTGTTGGCAACAATTCTAATCATAATCATCCATCATTATCACCTGTTTCTCATGCCTGGTCAAGAAACCTCTCAACTACACTGCTTCACCTTTCTATGCTTTGTTCTGCTCTCATCTCAATTTTAAGCAACTCCATCTGTAGGAAGTGCAAGCACAGAGAGCTCCCAAGGCTTCAAACATACAAGCTCAGAAATAGAGATGGACCTAAGACCTTGGAGAAGGCTCAAAGGTTTAGAATAGAGTAGTGAAACAGACACGAAATAGGAATCAAGATTTGTAGTTTCAAGCAGAAAAATGTTTTAAGCAAGTAGAAATGTGCCTCATGTAAGCAAATAAATATGTTGAGCAAGATAGCAGAAAACGAAGTCTAACAATAGAACTTGTATAGAATTGATAAAAAGTAGAAGATACAGCAATAGTTTTCTGTAGAATTATATGACTGGATAAAAAGAAACACATTGCAGCAAATAGTGTAAAATGTAGCAATTAATAATTGGTTAATGAGGATGCTAGCAAGCTTTGTAGAAGTAGATGATTAGATATGAAGTTTGCAACAGACATTGCAACTGAAATTATAACAGCTTTTTAAAGTACGGGTTCTGATGTGATGGCATGTGTGGATGTAACAACCTTACGGTCTTCACCCTTCCATGAGACTGATTTCACAATAAACCATCTTTTAATTTCCTCATCAGTCAGCCCCCTCTACTCCATGTCCTGCACATCTATCAAAAGAGATATGGTCAGGTGGAAATAAAGTTAATGGCAAAATACAGCTTTTGAAGAGGAGATTAGTTATCCATCTCCACTGATATCTCCAACATTGATGATTCAAATGACAAAATTAACGGAAATAGATTTGAAACAAACTGCACAAAATTCATCTTCTGTTACAAAAACAGGACTACACAGAAGGTTGGGATGCAGGGTAAAAAAGACAAGAACTTAAGTTTCAGAATCTTTCAAAAATTATGCATATGTCAGTGATTCACGAGAATAAGGCCAAATCTGCTGGTGACAGTTGCTGAGAATAACATTCACTAGAATAGCTTGTAACAGGAAAATGCGACTTAGTTTATAGACTTTAAAGCCAAATTAGGATCAAAGCACTCCATTAATTTAAAAATGGTATGATGGATCAGCCCTCAGTGTGCAACACAGACACCAGACACCAGTCCTCACAGTCTCTCACAATATGTATGTTCCTCTCTGTGCCTGAACACCCTTTGTAGGGGAGATGGATACTTCAGTATTACTTTCACCTGCACTACATCCTAAACCATGTTGCCCCATGTTTATTTTCCCTGAAATTTTAGCAATAGCAGCTGTGTTTGCTAATACTTGTCTAAACAATTGTTCCATATTCTAAGTGTATTTCTTTTATAAAATGCATATGTCATAAAAAACAATTTTAAGAGAAAAAACTGAAACAATGAAACAATATGACCCGTGAGAAGCAGATTTTTTTTTTTAGTAAAGCCTAGCAGAATAAGCTAGTGACTATCCTCAAGGTTGTTCTTCTTTTGTTGCTGGATTTAAAATTTATTTTATAACAAAAGCCATGATTTATCTCTGAATAGATCATTGTCTAGAGTTAGGTTTTGACTATTCCAGAGGGCTCAGTGATGTCTAGTTTGAAACAAAGTCAATTTTTTATACAATCACTAGCCCATGATTGTTAGCATCCTTGTAGAAAACCACCTACAATGGACAATCCAATATTCTGTGGTCTCAGGAAGGAAAGTATGCAGTATCACTGTAATTTGACCTTAGGTAACTGCAGCTTATTCCCTCAGACTTTAATTATTCAATTGTTCTTACTGGACAAAATACATGAGATGTTTCAAGATAAGTTTTTTTGCCTGAAATTTAGCAGGAAGGCAAAGAGAAATCTATTTTTTAAAAGCCCGTATCAAGTGGGGGGTTGGCCATAGTCAGTGTAGACCTGGAAGGAGTCTTTGCTCCCTGGTTGTATTTGTTCAGTTGCTCAAAAACCAAGTTATAATTTTGATGAAAGATTAAAAAGGCAACTTATCCCTTTGTGGGTATGTTACTAATCAAAGATCTGATGACAAACAAGAATTGATATCAGATCTGTTTAGAGGAAAGCAAGAGATGAAGGGAAGAGACCACAAGCAGTATATTAATACAACACTTGTGGCTTTCCTCTATGTTTCTTCCTCTAACTGGATGATACTTTGAAGCTGTTAGAGATATGATGACATTACATCCTTAAAGTAGTAAGAAGCAAGAACCTGAAATCTTGATTTTTTCTGACTTGAAAAGATAAACTAAATGTAGGTTTTACTGGACTACTTCAACAGAAGACATTGGCTGAATATCTGCTGTTTATGTTATAGTCAACTTTATATTCTGTTTTCATTGAACAGGGAAGAATAATGATGATGCTTTATGGAAATAGTTATGACTTAAGTGGAAAAGTTGTGAGAAAAAAAGAAATGTGCTAGAAAGTTAAAAGGAGGAAGTGACTCTGAGAAACTAATACAGGGAGAGAAGATAACATAGTTAACTGTGGTGGAAGGCTGAAGGAGGAAGTATTGATTTTCAATAATATTAGGATAGTGTTGCTAGTTTGAACATCAGTCAAGAATGAATAGGATGTCCCCTTTCTCTGCAAACCTGATAACAACAAGGCTAAATTCTAACTTATTTTTGAGGGGGCTGACTTTCTAGGCTTGAAAGTTGTGTATGCGAGCATGTGTGTCAAGAAGTGGACTGTGTTGTTAGATGCCTGAGATATGAGAAGGCTCTACTTTCTTATATTATGACCAGAGAAAAGAAGCCTTTACTATTGAAAAATTGATTATTGATTAACACCATTACTAAGGTGTTTCAATTACACTCTCTGGCTTCAGCCTGAGCCTTTTCACTACTTGGTAATCTGAGATAGAAGGATTATCACAGAATCACAGAATCAGTTAAATCAGAAGAGACCTCTGAGATCACCAAGTCTGACTTATGACTTCACACCATCTTGTCTACTAGATCATGGCACTGAGTGCCACATCCAGTCTTTTCTTAAACACCTCCAGAGACAGTGACTTCGCCAACCCTTTGGGCAGCCCATTCCAATGCCCAGTCACCCTTTCTGTGAAGACCTTCTTCCTAATGTCCAACTTAAATTATATAGAATTCCCAAAGAAACTAGAACTTTTATTTTTGTTAAAGAATTTATTCCTATTGAATAATCTTCCCCAGCACTTTTGTATCTAGATAGGCTACAGAGAACCCATTGATAACAGAGGAGCATACCCTTTGGTCTAGTATGTATTATGAACATTTGATTTCAGAACTACAGCTAGGTTTTATGCAAGACTTTCTGTACAACAAAATACAACAGATGAAGGAGGATGAGATAAGGATAAAGCTGGGGGATTCTCCACTGCATTCCTCTTTATTCTCTAGCCACAACCTCTCACGCATCCAACTTTTTTTTTTTTACATCAGTGATCTTTTTGTAATCAGCTGCCTCATGTGCTGGCTTACAGGAGACCATTCACTAGGATAATTCATAACAACGTTTAAAGCCCATAGTTATTTTTTTTGTAACACCTGAGTATAATTTGGAGTTTTCACTTCTAGAACTCACATAAGCATTATTGTGATCTGAACCATTGCAGAACCATTAAGTTTCTGAGACATATTACTATATTACTAAGATTTAAATTTCTGCTGGAGTGTGGAACAACAAAAAAAAGATTTTACAAGTGTTTTATTTTTAAATGGATTTATTTGGATTCTTTGTTCTTACAAATCACTACTGATGTAAAACTTAATTATATTTCAGAGAAGTTTTAACTGCTGAAATTTTGACTGTTTCCTTAGTAGTGGACCGTTCCCTTCAAGTAACTTGAGCAAGGCTTATGCTGTCAAATTTTGCCCTCCCCTGACCTCTATTTCTTCTGAGCCTGGTTGTGTATTTGCTAGAGAATGCTGAACTCTGGCTTTCATTGTCAAGGAATGCCTTGGAAAGTAAATTTTTCCATGTGATAGAGGTAAGTGTTTGGCTTTCAAGGCCTCTGTATTATAATTCTTAAACTTTTATTTCCAAATGGGGAACAGGAATCATAAAAACGTGGAAAATGTGTGTTCTGGGGGAGAGGTGGGTAGGTAATGTATCAGCAATTTTAATGTGCATACAGTTACAAGGTAACCACATTTTGGAAAATCTGACATGGTTCATTTGTTGATGTTTACTTTTTACTTTATTCCTTCACATTTCTAAGCACATATTGTAATGCAAATCAGAGAAAGATGATGGACTGAGGGCTTTATATTAGCAGGGTATGGATTTATTCACTCAAGGGTCAGTCATAGGGACAGTCAGTAATGGTACCCACCTGAATTCACTTCTCTCTGGTTAATGCTAGATAGGGCATATGAGTGAAGTAATAAACTTTTTATTCTTAAGGAGGAAGCCCACTGCTTACTTTTCAGATTTCCTGACAGAAGCAAGAGAGGCCAAGATCGAATGGTGACTGACAAATGTGTATAAAAAACTGTAAGTCCTTGTACCCTAGGTGAAGTCCTTGGATCTTGAGTGATGTAGCATGCACCTTTGTGGTATTTTGATGGGGAGACAAGTGTTAAGACAAGAGCTCAGCAACTGATATATTTGTCAAGCTAATGTAAAACGAAGAGACAATTGCAACTGATCAATAAGTACTAGCAGGGCTCATGAAGATTTCCTGAGAACTCTGAAAGAAAACAGAGTAGTTTCCTAAATGTGATGTTTCAGTGGGCATCACAATGGACATAACATTTTGAGTATACTGAAGAGTGGGCTTCGAGCTACACTAGCCTGAATGGGCTAGTACACTAAATGAGATGCACAATGCCTGTCTCAGTTAAGCATATATGGGATGCCCTGCTCCAGGACTCATGATTAGTCATTTTGCTTACTTTTAGATGACAACAGATAGTTTAAACCTCAAAGGAGAAAGTAATACCCAGAAGCTAATTCTCTTTTCTTACTTACCTTACTTCTCATCCCACACAGTGATATTTTTCTTAAAATAGTGTACAACACTTATAAAACAGAACATGGGGGTAGAAATAAAACACCAGTGATTATCAAAAGACTCCCAAAACCATCTGACAGCATTTTTGAACAAGGAAGCACAGCCACATTATCTAGAGGTTCATAATTGTGACAGAATTGTTGATTTTTTTTCCTGATGAAATAAATAGTTGTACTTCTTTAAAAAAAATCATAATTTTGAAAATATTTTTAAGTAAAGATATTTAGGAGATCTAAGCTATTTTATGTTAACAGTTGTTAGAAATCTGTGTGAAATCAGAATACAAATGAGAATTTAAATTCAAACCATCTTATTTGGAAAACTGCAGTCAAAATCAAAACTTTAAATCAATCTAAATATGCAATAGTACTGGAAATTCTTCTTTCAAAAGTGCTTCCAACTTTCTGCTATAAAAATAATATATGGGTTTTGGTACCTTATTAAGTTCTGCCAGCTCTATTCAGACAAAGTGCTAGGATTAATTTTTTCTTCTACCATTGCTTCATTTCAAAACTTTCAAAGATTGTGTTTCATTGTTCTTGCCATGAAATTTAATAGGCCACTTGCCCATCTCAAAAAGAAAAGGGAAATATTACACCTTAGGTCCACAATTATTTTGGACATAAAAATTTAACTTTTACCCAAATATCTTTGACTGTCTTTTGTGATCTTCATAAGAGTGAGGTGATTTTGAAAGCAAATAGGGTAAACTGTTCTGATTTTAGAATTTCCTGTAACTAAATTAATTGCTTTTCCTGTTTATTAGTTTAGCCATTAGGTTATGTTTTGCTGGAGTATTGGTCTTCATTGCCTAAAGACTGGTAAAGTATCATCAAGTCAAACTCTCTGCTCCACTCTAAAGACAGCAAACCAAAACTCTATCCTATAGCAGTACACAGATGCTCCTTGAACTCTGACAGCCTTCTCAGACTTTACTGCTCCAAGCTGAACAAGCAAAGTAACTTCAGTTGCTACGTAGGATTCCTTCTCTTGAGGCCTTTCAGCATGTTCATCACAGTCCTCTGGACACATTCTAATACTTTGACGTCCGCCTTATATTGCAGCGCTCCAAACTGCACACAGAACTCACAGTAAGGGAGATCTAGCACAGGATAGATGGGGACAATCCCCTCCCTCAACTGTTCAGCAATGCCTGATGCACCCCAGGATATGGTTGACCCTCCTGGCTGCTGACTCATATTCAACTTCCTGTTGACCCAAAACTCTAGAAGTCTTTCTGTGGGGCTGTGCTCCAACCTCTTGTTTCCCAATTTCTGGTAGGACCAGGATAACCCCATTCCATGTAGAGAATCCTGCACATATTAAAATGCATACAGTTCAGGACTGCCCAGCCCCCTAATCTACTCAAATCTCTCTGCAAAACCTCTGCACCCTCAAAGAAGCCCAAAGTTACTCCCATTTTTGTATGGACAATCTTTCTTAATGTATATTTGATTCCTGCATCCATACAATTTGTAACACCATTATAGAACACTGATACTAAAGCCGAACCTTCATGTAGATAAGTCTAAAGTGCATAGAAGATACATAGGGATTGAAACATTGTGACTATTTGTGTAGATAATGAACAGCATTTTCAAGATCTGAAAAATAGTACATTGAATTAGTTCTTTAAATATTCCATCTTTTTGGTAAATCTGATAAGGGAGAATGTCTCACAAATATTTTAAATATGGATAATTTAATATCCAGAAATAGTGACACTGGTTGTCACATTGCAGCAGAATGTAAGTAGAAAGATGAAAAAGTTTGTAAAAGAGCACTAAAAAGCAATACTAATTCTAATAAATGTTTTAAGTTTGCTCTCTTTTACATGTCATGGCTAGTTAATGACATCAACTCTAATACATGTTATCAATTAAAGGATGTTTTTAATTTGTCCTTCTTTTGTGAGTCATTTGCTTATTTGCCATTTGTTTTTATTTCAAAAAAGTCTGTTAATTTCCAGTTTCTGCCACTATAAATATCAATACCAGGATTGTACTTCTTTTGAGAAAACAAGCATTTATAAGTTCATTTTGTCTTTCCCTCTTACCGTAATTCCCTCGTATCCCTGAAATTCAGAAATCCTAATTTTTTTTATGACTGTGGTGCATTCAGATTTCCTTTGTTCTTTTACTGTTCTTCACACAATTCAACCATTACTTTTCTGAATGTCTCTTCATTAAATCTCTTAATTAATTATAACGATTTTGTAAAGAGTTCCTAAGAAAAGTGTGCGTAGTGCATCTGACGTACCTTGGTAAACTTTCTGTGCAACAAGTAAATGTGATGGATGCTAAGTATATAACTGTTATTTTGAAGGCGTTACATGTTTTATATGTTTATTGTGCTCACTCAGCATTCCCAGAAATTAAAAAAAAAAAAAAAAAAAAGTGGCCACATCTTTTTATTTTAATTGGAACAGGGATTTTCCATAAAGAACTGTGGAAAACATCTTGTTTCATTGCTCTTGGTCCTGGGATTTTTCAGTCCTGGAATCAAAGTGAACCTAGAAATTTAGAGTGAAGTCATTAATATTGAGAACCTGATGCCTCTCCAACAGGCAATTAGAGTGCATCCTCTGGGCTTCTTTTATCCCCATGTTCTAGGAGTGCCCCGTGGTATGAACCAAAATATAAATGGAGACAAGTGGAATATTTGTTTCATACTCTTGATCAAAGCAAAACACTAAATAGATACATCTATAAACTGTTGGTTCTGCTTATCTGATTTCCTATTTCTTGCAAATATTTCCCAAATCACTGTTCTCCTTTGCATATCTGAAGCTTCCCCTTCTAAAATTATTGATTGCTTTGTTTTGTAGAATATTTTGAAGTAAGTTTACCTGAAATCTGATGAGTCATATTTAGAGACTTATAGAGATGTGTTTGAGGAAAAAAGGCTAAATTTCATGGAATAATAGAATATTTTGGATTGGAAAGAACCTTTTAAAGGTCATCTGCAGGGAGATCTACTATTAGTTCAGGTTGCTCAGAGCCTCATTGAATCTCACCTCGAATGTTTCCAGCTATGGTAATTCATCACCTCTGTGGGCAACTTTTCTCATTATCTCACCACACACATTGTAAAAAAATTCTTTGTTACAGCTAATTTAAACTTGCTCCCTTTCACTGTAAAACCTTTCCCCCTTGTCCTATCACTCCATGCTCTTGTAAAAAGTCCATGTCCCACTCTTTAGACCCCTTCTAGGTATTGAAGTCCTGCTATAAAGTCTCCCTGGACACTTCTCATCACTAGGGTGAACAGTTCCAGCTTTCTCAGTCTGTCTTCATCAGAGATGTGCTCCAGTTCTCTGATCATGCTCATGGCTTCCTCTGGACTCACTCTGGCAACATGATGTCCTTCTTCTGTTTGGAGCTCCAGAGCTGGATGCAGCACTCCAGCTGAGGTTGCTGCTGACAAGAGCAGAGGGGCAGAATCCTCTCCCTCTCCCTGCTGGCCATGCTACTTTGGATGCAGCCCAGGGTGTGTTTGATTTTCTGAACTGCAAGTGCACATTATCAGGTCATGTCAAGATTCTTGTCCACCAGAACACCCAAGTCCTTCTTGGCAGAGCATCTTCTAATCCCTTAATCCTCCAGCCTGTGTTGGAACCAGGGTTGCCCTGACCTATGTGCAGCACTTTGCATTTAGCCTTGTTAAATCTCATAGGATTCCCATGGGCCCAGTTCTCAAGCTTGTCCAGGTCTCTCTGGATGGCATCTTGCTCTTCAGGCGTCTCAACAGCACCACTCAGGTCAGTGTCATCAGCAAATTTGCTGAGGGTGCACTTGATCTTGATTATGTTAATGATGAAGTCTTCAAACAGTACAGGTCCCAGTATAGACTACTGAGGGACACCCTTTTTTACCAGTGTCCATTAAGATACTCAGTCACTGACCTCTAAACTCTGGATAAAATTGACATTGAATGGTCCATCCATAAAATCCATCTCTTTCCAATTCAGAGAACAGGATGTTCTGGGCTCTGGGACTGTGTCAAAGGCTTTACAGAAGTCTGGATAAATGACATCTGTAACTCTTTCATGTAAATGCCAAATGCCATCAGTAACTGTACACTGATGTAGTCACTCCATCACAGACCACTGGGTTGGTTGGGCATGACTCACCCTTGGTGGAACTGCACTGACTATCTCTGATCACTTCCTGTCCTCCCTGTGCCTTAGCACAGCTTCTAGATGATCTGTTCCATGATCTTCTGAGGCACAGAGGGGAGGCTGACAGGGTGGTAGTTCCCCTGGTGCTCCTTTCTATCCTTTGGAAGATGGGTAAAATCCCAGTCCCCTGGGGCTTCATCTGACCGCCATGACTTCTTAAGTATCATGCAGAATGGAAACCACATCACTGTATTCCCTCATGACTCTGAGGTGAATTCAATCAAATTTCATAGACTTTATTGAGGTTTCTTAAGTAGTCATGGACCTGATCTTTACTTACAGTGGCACTTTGCTTGTTCTTGTCTTCAATAACAGATAGGTGTTGATAGGTGTGGGAAGATGGGTTGCCATGGAAGACTAAGGCAAAATTTATTTAGTATCCCTTTTGTTCTTGGAATAATATTTTTATTTTTAAAATAAAAATATGGCAGATGGATTTAGGAGCAATAAGAAATGGTGATTTCTTTTCAATTTTATATCAGAAAAAATGACAGATTTTTACCTGAATGTCAAGGAACATGCAGCTTGGACAATCACATAATATTTCTTTGCATAAGTGATAAGACATAAAAACAGTGTTGCCAGCAGAAACTGAGCAGAACAAAATGAACTAAAAGGTAAAATCTGAAACTTAGCAATGGATTAAAAAAGCCACCAGATACATGGTGTTCAGTTTCCAAGAAATTTCATGTTTCTGGAGTCCCTGTGTCTCTGAACAGAGTAAAAGCAAAAATGTCATTATGAAAGTGTTGACAGATGGCTTTTATGAACTGTAGAGTAAGTTTGACACATAATGCATCTGAAGAACACTGCATGGAATAAACTAGGCTGCAATATTTTTTAGATTAATTATTGTGACTGTGATCTTCCATTATGGTTATAAACATTCTTTATATAATTTGGGGTTATGTGTTTTCCTTTTGAACTTTCTCTTTGACAATAACACTTTATTCTTAGCATGCAATTTAGACAGCTTATGCTTAATGAAATGTGACACACTTTTTCTGGATCTGTTGTGTTTTGTATTGTGTGGTCTGTTTCTTGTGTTTCAAGATGTCTGTAAAAATAAAAAGTAAGAAGAAGAGCTTGTGAGGGGTTTTTTTTTGCCTTTAATCCATAATCGTATGCAGTGTTGAAAATGCAATTTAAAAAGGATACTGTAATCTATCACCTCAATTTCCTATTCAATTAAATGAGAATAAAATATATATTCAAATGCTGATTGTGACACGATTAATACCCTTGTGCATAATATCCTTAGAAAGTAAATTAAAGGTAAAGACACTTTGGAATTTTTTTGTCTCTTTAAGCTGTTGTTATCCATTGATCACAGTTTGTGCAGTATAGAATAGAATACCAAGATTTTAAAAGAAAATCTAGCCATATTTCAGAGGTTGTGGGATTAGTTTTAATGTCTTGCTCCCAATAGGTACAACTTCTCAGCTAGCATTGAAACATGATGGGATACTTGCCATTAAGAATTTCATAAATACAAACTGAAAAATTTCAAATTAAAAAAACAAAATTTTGCAATATCAAACCCCAAAGTGCTCAGCTTTATTCTGTATTGATTCTGTGATGTTATTACATTTATCATGGAATATAAGTTTAAGAGTGATTGAAATATTTGCTGTTAGAATTAATCTTAGATGGATATTATTCTTTGTTTGTCTGCTTAATTGCTATCAGGTTTTTCAGTATTTCACCTTTTTCCAAGAGCCATCTTTATGCTAGTGGGGATATAATCTCTTTGGTGTGTATGTGTTTCATTTTGGTATGCATCTTCACATTGCTTAGTGAACCGAATAAATGAAAAGGCTCTATTTTTTACATACTTATATATGTGTTTTATACTTTGTATGTTTTTAATTTAATAGGGCAGCACTTTCCATTAAAAGATGTCTCTCATTACAAGGAATGCTGTTATGGAACTGTGTGCATTAAGCTTGATTCTCACTCAATTTAAAATAAATACTTTAGAAACAAATACATCAAAGCACAGGAAAATGGTTAGTACACATTCTGTTTTCTAAAGAGATGAGCAAATTAATATGATGAGTGGGGTCTCTGGGTCAAATAAAGCACCCAAATAATCTTAAATAGGGTGGCAGAATTTGTGTAAATGGCCATACTGACCTATACACAGCTTTTCTTTAATAACCTTGTCCTTTCCCTGCTATTGAAGAAATTATGTGCTTCTGATTTTTTTTTCTAAAGCTGACAAACTCTTTCACTCTTCCTCTGCAAAATGCATTAGATAGTGCAAGTGATATTCTTACTGTCCAGTTAGAATCCTATATACATCTTCTACTGCCAAAACATTGCTTACACTAGTTTCAGCTTTAGGACTGAAGTTTGTTGATCTCTGTCTGGTTCCTGGTGAATAGCTGCTCATATTGCAAGAAAACTTCTTAGCAGATGTGTAGAAAAACTTTTGTAATGGTACAACAAGCTGAAACGACAAAAATACAGAGCAATTCACTCATTCTTCAAAGTTATATCTTCTAAGAAAAACACAGTAAGTTTCTCGTAAATTTAATGGGATTTTTTGCTAATGTTTCAATTACCTTGTCAAGTTACATTTCTATTATAGGAAAATTGTTATTAATTATATTACAAATTTAGCACTCTCCTAAGTTCAATATGCACAGAGAAAGTAAGAAAAACCACAATTATTACTTTCTCTAAAATCCCTGGGAGAAAAGATCTGAATTTCTAATCATTCTACTTATCTTTCTTTGAATACCCACACATCTGTATCTGGAGCAAATCATTACTTCCAGGCTTAGTCCCTGATTTTACAACTAATTCAAATAATCAGCACCCTGGACCCACAAGGAAATAATAGCACTCCAACTAAAGTTTTTAAGGGAGCACAACTAAAACAATACATAACTCATACCTGTGTGGATAATATTGTTAGGCCCTCTAGTATAAACTTCTTTTAAAAGATGAATCTTTTTTTCTTTTCATATCTCCTGATAATGTGGGTGGAGAGTTTTTGTTTGTTTGCTTTGGCTATTTTTATTTATATAAAGAGATTTTTCAGGATTTTAATTAGTTGAAATTTTATGGCTACAAGGGAATTGTTTCTTAATAGAAATTTTCTCACACTGCTTTGAAATTTAAAGCTCTCATGTAATGGTATATTGCTTCTGGCAGTCAGTAGTTTGTTTTTTACTTTGTTTTATTTTTTAAAATCAAAAAATAAATTTCAATTAACAAATCTAAAATGACCAATAGTCTTCTGGAGGCAAAGGGCTACAAATTCTCAAGTATGATGTGGATTTAAAGGTGGTTTAAAAAATAAACTATTTATTCAGCAGTTCAACACATTAATCAAATCTAACATGTTGCTGTTGAATATGGTAATTCTAAGAGTTAAATACACCTTAAAACCCTTTTATTCTCATTCCTAGTTAGATATCTGTTTCTGAGTCAAGAGGTTTGTTATTAGATCCTGCAGAATTACAAATTTTGTAGGTTACATAGTTTCTGACCCCGTAGTATCAAGACATCAGTCTTAGGGTTACTGACATTTTAAACTTGGTAGCAGTTTTTAGACTTTTGGCAAACTCAGTCACTATTGTTCGAGCCAGTTGGACAAAAAAAGCAGGTCTCTCTCGCTGTTCTGGCAGGCATTTCATCCCAGCTGGTCTGTCTATAGCTGGTTTCTGCTATATCTCCAAGTAATTAGCAATTCGGCCTTCATGAAAGGCTTTTACAGCCTTTAATGCGTGAGAGGTGAGCCTTTAATGTGAGAGGAGGTGTTCTGACCAGTCAGTAAATCATTGGTCCTTTCCCACTGTTGGGCCTAATAAATAGAATATGGTAGATGCCACATACTTGTTCCCTGACTACTTAACGTTCTGCTTTTATCTCCTCTGACTCCTATGGGAGATTTTTTTAGCGAGCTGCCCAACTTTCTGACAGAACTTAATGGCACAAATTAGACACAATAGATATGTTGTCTTTAAAGAAAGAAATACTAATAAATAAATAAATAAGGAAAATTTCAAATGCCAAAAAACAAAGCAACCAAAAAACCCTCCAAACCACAACCAACATTTCTTCCCATTACTCCATGTCAACAACCCCCAAAAAACAATTATTTTTGGTCTTTTCATGGATATTGAGTAGATGTGCAAAGGAAATATGATATGCGTAGCTGTTCACGTACTTCCTGCCTAAAGTTAGAAGCTTAGCTTTCCTATTCAAAGAGTGGATAGAACAAAGAGAACAGTATTTTTGGCATCTTATGACAATGATAATTCATCTCCCTCACACAATGCAGATGTATTTTCAATAGAGAAGCAGATTCCATAGCTTGTGAATGGTGCTTTCCTAAAGGCACCTTTTGGAGAATGGTAAAAAATACCTAGTGAATGCTCATGCATCTATGTATTGCAATGTGAACATATTTTTAATGTGATAAAAGGCAAGGTTTGTAGGGAGAGTTTATGGCTTTTATCTGACTGCACCTTTATATTGATGGAAAAACAGCACGTTATAAGCATGCTAAGCTCATCATCAGGAGAAAACTATGCTTAAAAATAGGATTTGCAAAAGCAAATTTGGTATGAGCAAGTCGATGGAAATCTGGAGGAAAATTATATGTTTAAAGGAATTCAGATGCACAGAATTTTTATATTATTTACAAATATAACATTTATAATTTTTAGTTTTCATTACATCTAAATTTAATTTTGTAGCATGTAGTTTGCATCTAATATAAACATAGTAGCACACAGGTGAAAATACCTACTAAGAACACAGAAATGAGTAATTAAAAAAGGTGGCAATTACATTGGGATGTGAGCCTTTCATGTTCTGAGGTATAAGCCAATCTGGATTTCAGTGCAGTGTAGCTAACACAATGGGCCATATTTTTTCCATTAGATATATAATGCTAGAAAACCTCTTGACGTCAATGAAAGTTTTGTATATGACTATGAAGGGAGAATTTGTCCTGCTGTGGTTTTCTATATTATCATGCATTTTCCAACAGTAATAAAGGGCAGCCTCTGTTCGTCTTTCAAAGTACAACTTTGCCACCCGGATTTCAAAGTTTTTGGATGTCTTGTTTCTCAATGTGGAACTTGGGATAGAGAAGGAAAGATTCAAAGATTCACATGTGCACAATAGAGCTACATTTTTCATATAAAAAAATTGCTGTTCACATACTGGGGGTCGGGTGACAAGGGACAGGATATGCCAATACAATAGTTAAGAATCTTTTTCGCATAACCTTATGACACCACATCACAAGTGGTGTCATATATCGTCACATCATAAGTCTTTGAGAAATTGTGGCATACACTAGCACATACCACTTGAAGTGAAAGGAAGATGGAAAATATATTGACTGTATACTCTCCAAGAGAAAAGTTACTTTACAGAGACTGTGGCCTGCAGATCCATTAAAGCTTATTTGTTTGAATGTAAAGTAATTGGTTTAAAATTTCTTGCTTTACAGTCTATAAAAATAAGCTGTAAAGCATGTGTACTGTATATAATTACCTCTTCTGTTCTCATTCCATACACCAGAGTTTGGAAGGCATTCAGATTTATAATTTTGTTTAATTAAAGTGTTATAATTAGCCTACTAATATAGTCATTCATTCATCATGTAACTGAATTCTAAGATGCTTTACATGTGCATTTCTAATCAATTATGTTGTATGATTTTGTAGATCTTATCTGTTTTTCTTAATGAGTATAATAAAACATTTATTTTTGTCATATACCTTCTCCTCTTATGACCTGAGTACAGATCAGTATGTTGGACTAACTGAAGCCTTTAGAAAACCATGTGATTTGAGAAGAAATTTTTTTTTTCTTACAAAGATAAAGTTAGAAGTCTACATCATATTTTGATCAGTGAATTGCAATACCACAGAACAAAAAAATGATATAACTAAAATTATTCATTACAAAATATGTACTTGAGCTAAGAAAAATTATAGAGTGTAATCACATTTTTGAGCTGAATGGCAAATGTTGGAAAGCTGAACATCTATTTTGTTTTGTTGTGAAGTGTAAGAGCTTTAAGCCATGAAATTATGAAAGACTCCTATTTATTTTTTCCAGTGATGGCTGCTTCCACAATTACATCTTCTTATTCCTTTCATTTAGACCTGTATATATCATTAGGACCACATATCTCCTTGTTTTCTTCACCAATGACTAGAAGATGATAAGTGGGAGCGTTCATATTGTTTTGGTAATGTTTGAAATATGGTATGTTTGAAATACTTCCTCATTCTTTTGTTGGTTTGTTCTTTGTTTTTTGGATTGGTTTCTTTGGTGGTTTGTTTTGGGTTTTTTTTGCTGGTTTTTTTTAGTGATTCCAGTAAATTTATTATTGCACTTAAAAATAAATATTATGTATTACTCTGAGCATAAAGGAACTTGCTTGCCCTGTGATTCTGAAAACCTTGCAGTAACAGAAGGAAGTCAGGCTTATGACTTATTAAAATAATAGGTTAAATTTCCTGTTGACTTTTATTACAGCTCCTTTAATATTTGAATACTTAAAGTTACGTAAATATTATTTACATTCTTCAAATGTATATGTGATTTAATTTATATTCATAGCAGAATCTGATACTTTTTTTTACCCCTACAATTTGTATTATGTTTATGAGTACAACCCAGTCAAATGTTGGATTGTGGATGTCTGATCCTCAGACAGCTCTTTGTAAATACATACTGTGTCCTACAGTATCCTAAGTGCATGGAGTTTGTTTTGATTAGAACTCAGAGTGAAAGAATGGCTGACTAGCCTAACATATAGAAAAGTTATGTGAATGGTATAATAAACATAACTAGGGAATGCTTGCATATTTTTACTGTAAAATAAGTAGGAAAAAATCTCTATCAAAATTAACAAACATCAGTTTTCAAATCTAAGTATATTTTCTATGGTACATATAACTGAACTGTGGAACTGAAGAGCACAAGATTTCTGGTGGATTAGAAACACAAATAATTCAAATAATGAATAGGTAAGCCATGGAATAAAATTTCCGCATGAAGGCTACTTATCCAAATATTTTTAAATGACCATTATCTCAGAAAGATTAACAGTTCAGATTGTCAGAAAATAACCAGTGACAGTATTCATTATATCCTTTCTTGTTCATAAAAATATACTCTTTGCTACTGTTAGAACTACTGTTTTCAAATTAGTTTGCATTTTGATATTATATATTGCTGGGCATGTATGAACTGCAGTGCATTGCTCTTAAGATGGAGCATTGGTTAAGTTAGCAGCCATCATATGTGCTTTATTTTTGATCCCATTGGAAACTTTCAGAAAGCAATGAAGGATTTAAAGGTGTTTGCAAGAAACACAATGATGCAAAAAAGACTGTATTATGAGAATAAAATCAGAAATAACATATCCAGTTCATCCACTAAATAATAATATAAAATCATTAGTGGGACTCCCTGAGCTTTGAGACAGGCAGTGGAGAAACAACTCCAGTGAGCACATTGAGTTTTTATCTTCTGAAGCCCATACCTAATTAACATGCACATCCTTCTCTGTTTGTGCCCTTGTTTGCTTTGTGTAAACAACTTGGTATAGCTGGTTTCCCCTTGTGTTCAAACAACCAAAAACCTTTGATACTACGAAGAAAATTAGTAACACGTGAAAGACCATGTTTAACAATGTTGGGACAAAACAGGCATTTGCTTTAAAGTATTTGTCCTCTAATCTTTAATTCCTAACAGATAATAACTGTTGTCTGTCAGCAGAACTCACATATTAATTTCTCTGAGGCCCCAAGTAATAAGAATATACAGGAAAATAAACACTTTAGTAATTTTCATCATACACAATAAAGAAGTGTGAGGGAACATATGAAATTATTAAGATTTACTTTTTGATATTTACTTGAACTGCACAAGAAAAATTGAATTGGATTACTCACTCTAAAGGATAAACTATCATCAGAATACATATATGCTGTGATCAAATGCAGTTAAAGTGTCTGTGGTGTAGAAAGAGACTGTAATTTACAATGCTCTTTATAGATTTCAATTTTGGATTATTCAAATTTTCTCTTCCTATGTGCTTTGTCACCATTGCCTGTGTTTTTTTTGATGTTAGTTTTCACAGACACAAAGAAGGTGGAGGGTTTGAGGGTTTTTGAGGTATTCTAAATAAGTTCCTATCTATTCAAAAAAGTCATATAAAAGGCAAATATTCTCTCTTTTTCCTATTGTTAAGATAAAAGAGGCCTGATAAAACAGATTAGATCATTCATAGCCAATTTAAGTTGGAAATCTCAGTCACTGTGACACCAGCGTATTTGTTTTGAGAAATGTAGGTTTCTACTGAAGATTGTTAACAAGAGTTTAGGAGTTATTCCTAGCTGTTGAGCTCTGCTAAAAAAAGGAAGTCCAATCACATCATCATGCATTCTAAAAAGACTTAAAGACTAGTATTTCAACGTAATTCATTGCACTAAGAAATGACACAGAAACTTAACACAAAAGCACCTTTAAGATGGCCTTTCATTTTAAGATACCATTTCATAGATAATTTCATTTTAAGACACCATTTCATTTTCATTTTACTATACCATTTCATAAATTTTTACCATTTGGTAAAAATCAAGCATTGGGAAGGAGAGCTGCTCAAAAAAAAAAAAAAAAACTTGCTTGTCAACTTGTTTTGAATAACTCTAAAGGAAATAATTAACTGCAAAAAAAAAAAAAAAAAGCCTGATTTGTAGATAGTTTTCTGGAGACCTTCAAATTTTGCTTGTGGCAAAATTTGACACCCAACTACCACTTCAATTGGACTACAGAAATTAAGCTTCTAGTACATTCCAGAAATTGATTTGCAGTAATTTAGACACAGTTCAGTAAGTGGCTGTGAGTGGCATTGTGACTTTAACAAATTCAGCATACTTTGCTAAAAAATATGAGAATACTGGGTTTAGATCTGAAATTCTACTGCGCAGAATTTTCCTACACACTCTTTGTTCTAGACAGTATACAGTCATGTCCTCCCCATGTCCCCCCCCGCCCCCAGCAAAAATCCCCAAACAAACAAAAGAACAAACAACCCCTGCCCTAAGCCCATTCAACCAACCAACCAAGTAAGCAAGCAGGAAAATCCCAATGAACAACAACAAAACCAAATTTGTTTTTTTCTAATTACTTACAGGAAAAATATTGAAACCATTACTGAATTTTAATAAAAGTGCGTATGGTCAAAATTGACAGAAAAAAGACTGCTGATGAGAGCATCAGTCTGATGCAAAGAATAAGAAATGTTTATCTAGTGTTTCTCCATCAGTAAACAAAAATACTTTCTGCATAAAAATTAAATGCTATTCTGTGTATGACAGCATGTGAGACAAGCATATGTCGTGGCCTGAAAATGAGATGGCATATTGCTATAATATGTAACATAAAAGAACTTCATTTTGGCATGTGGAATGTTCAACTTTTCCTTACGAAGAGACTTCTGTGAAACATTTCATAAGGTTTGACTTAAACATGTTTATTTATACAACACTTTTATACAACATTTATTTGGAAAATGCTGTTTTCCCAAAATGTTCCCTAAATTTAAAAAGTACTGCAAATGACCTGGAATCAGAAACCTATAGTCCAGGTGCTGTGAAAAGTAGTCAACTTTTATGGAGAGAAATTGTCTTCTTGCTTACTTAATTTCAAAAATGCAACTCAACATTCTGACTGACAAAGACCTAAATATGAGGATTCTCAGCAAGAAAGCTGGTGGTTTTTCTCCTTGTCTTTAGAACTCTTTACCATGGGCATGCCACATCAGAAGCATGAGCAGATCAGGGTTTTAGTTTTGGATTTTTTTAGATTTTTGATACAAGCTCATTTGGGATGAATTTTTTATTTTATGTTTTGTATAAAAGCAGTTGAAGTCCTTCAAAAACAGGAGAAAAAAATAAAGATGTTGTGTGTTAACTGAGATATTAAATTAAAAATTAAACAGTTTGCTGCATGTTACTTAGAACAGAAAATATTTTTTTAGTGTTCCTTTGGTATGAAAAACCAATGAAAAAATAATTAGATCTCTTTATCCTATCACTTATACCACTTTTCTTCTGTCCCTTCCTACCACCTCTCTTCCCCTCATCTTTCTCTCTCTCCCTTTTCCTTCAGCTCCCCTTTTTGTTCCTAGAACATTCTGTTTCTCTTATGAGCTAACAAGTTTGCTGTGGCCTTGTGTCTCATTCCCTTCCAGGCTTGCAGCTGTTTTGGCAACAGAAGAAAAAATCCCCATAACAAATCAAATAAAAGCCCATTCTGTGAAGAGGAATTGAAAACAGCAGGCCTCAAAGAGGACTGCACATGAGATGCCTTGTTCTGGCTTTCAACACAACTCAAATCAGAAACACATTACCATAATCTGAAACAGCCCACTGCTAACACAAGACAGATGGTGCGTAATAACCCATGCATCATTAATAAATAAATTCCAGCATTAAAGGCTTTACAAAGTATGACAACATTATCTGGGCAAAATTACTGCCCCTTTTCCACCCCCAGCATTATTTCACTCTCTTGTGGGTCTCTTTCACTCCCTCTCTCTCCCTTTTAAAGTGACTGTTCTTTTGAAGGAAATTAAACATGGTGCAAGTTTTAATCACATGAAAGCTATCTTAGTATATAAGTCTGAAACTCCATAAGGGAAAAATAAAATAGCTGCCAAAGTGTAATTGCTCCCATGTACTTCTATTGGATCAGCAAATGATGATTTATTGCATTGCACTCCACTAGCTGTCTTTGCCCTCTCTCATATTCTACTATTTTATTTCACTACAAATTTCAGGCAAGAATTTTACATTGTGTTTTCTACTAAATTGTAGAATATATGTATAATTTCTCAGCTTTCCTTCCGTCTTCTCCCTTTTCTTCCTCACTTATTTCAGAGATAATTTTGGGTACAATATACACCTTTAACAAAGGTTGGAGAGTATTTGAAATATAATAAGATGGACCTACAACACTTTTTTGCCTGACCAATGTGAGTATCACTCGAAAAGAAAAGAAAGAGCAGATGGGATTAAATTTTTGAAGTTTGTTTCACAGTTATAAGTACAGAGCTCAAATCCCAGGGGAATTTTGAAATCTGTGTTTCCAGAGCTCATAGTGTTGCACTTACAACAGGGCTGCAAGTCTGTCATAAGCACTGAAGAAGACCTGAAAGTCCTTTTGTATCTGTGTGGCAGGTTAAGCTTTACTGGTCACTAGATGCCCAACAAACCATTCTTATCACTTCATCTCTTCCAAGGACAGTGGGAGAAAACACAATTAAAAGATCATGAGTTGAGAAAAGGAAAGACAATCCCTCATGATTACGTGGAATCACAGACTATTCTAAGTTGGAAGGGACCCACAGGGATCACCAAGACCAAAGCATATGGTGGATTGAACCAGCAACCTTGGTGATGTTAGCAGCATGCTCTAACCAAATGAGCTAATCTCAGGGTCATGGGCAAAACAGCTCTGGCTACAGGAAAATATTTTAATTTATCACAAATTTACTGTAGTAGAGGGGGAAGGTGAGAAATAAGAACAAAAGTAAAAACATCTTACCCCAACCCCTTCTCAAAGGCTCAATTTCACTTCTAACTCTTCTACCCTTTGCTCCCTACTTGAGTGTCTGAGAGGAATGGGAAATTTGTCTTGATATCAGTTCATACCCCTTCATCTTTGTCTCTTTTTCTGTCTCATTCTCTTCTTCTTCTCTAGCCCCAAGCTCCTCCCAAGGGAGAAAGCTCTTCATGACCTTTTCATGTGGGTCTTTTCTGGGAGCTACAGTTCTTCAAGAACTGCTTCAGCATGGATTTTTTTCATGGGCTGCAGTTCTTCAGGAACACACTGCTTCCATATGGTCCCCCATGAGATCATTAATCCTGACAATCAATCAAGACATGTTCCCCTCCATGAGCTGCAGCTCTGGTCAGGCATCTGTCCCTGTCTGGGTTCCCCCACACTGCAGTTTTCTTCAGGACATACCCTGCTGTATCAGGGACATCCATGTGCCCCGGAAGAATTCCTACTGTGGTGCCTACAGCACCTCCTTCCCCTCCTTTTCCCCTGACCTTGGGGTCTAGAGAGCTGTTACTCTGACATATTTTCACTCTTTTCTCCCAACTGCTCTTCCACAGTTGATTATTTATATTTTCTTAAATGCATTATCACAGAGTGACTACAGACCTCACAGAAGGGTTCAGTTTTGGCCAGTAGTGGGCCAATCTTGGAGCTGGCTGGCAGTAGCTCTGTGTAGCTGGGGGTAACTGCTGGTGTCTTCTCAGAGAAGTATCTCTTGCAGTCCCTGTCTGCTGCCAAAACCAGCAAGCAAACTCAGTAAAATATAAAATCTACTATGACTGTCTGTAAATGGAATATATTTTGCTCTAAATATTACCTTGATTTCTAGATTTTTCTGTTACTTGCTTTGGCAATTCACTAATGAAAAAATGCCTGTGAACAGCATTGAGCAGGCACCATAGTTGGGAGTAGTGGGTTGGCTAAGACTCTACCCAAGTAAATTCCAGTATGAATATTTAAATTTGGAATCTCATATATAATTTAGATACTCTCTATATATTTATTATATTTTTAAATTCCTGATTTAAATTGTCTTTTTACAATCAGTACAACTAACTGTTATTTCCCATAGTAGTAATGATTGGAATTCTTCCTGGCTTATATACTTGTTTACTATTCTTTCACAAGACAAATTAGATAGATGCAACTTTTTCTATATAATAAAATATCCCAAATGGATTTTTTTTTCCCCAGCTGATTGATGGAATTGTATAATTTTCTTCCACAGGCACTTTTAGAAGACACAAAAACATTTCTGCTTTGCATGTATGCCACAGCTATATGATGGTGAATGTCTTTGGTTATAACCATCCTTACGACTTCCTATCTTAGTTCCTACAAAAAAGACAGCATGGGTAGCTCTAAAATACCTACAGAAAACCTGTGCACAACACAATGTTGTGGTTACTCTCTTACATGGGATTTAATGAATATTACAGTGTTGAACTGAAGTTTACCAGGACAATCTTATCTACAGCATTTCAAAAATCAGTAATGGTGTCATATTTACTCCCAGGTTCTTTTTTTTTTTTTTTTTTTTTAATTAAAGTTGGTTTAACAGTTAGATATAGCTATCTCAGAAATCTTCCTTACACAGGAGTAATAAATAGAGTCCAAAAATCAGCAAGAGCAACCCCTAGATTCTAAGGACTCTGATGAACAGGTCTCAGTTAAATATGTAATGTCCTCTCACTTCTTGGTTCAGTTTTCTGTGTTCGTTCACTCTTAGGGCTGCTGCTGCATTAAAATAACCTGAAAAACCAGAGCTTTTCCTATATCTTTATTTAACTCAAAGCAATAGGAGGAATTATTTAAGATAGTAATTATTTAAGATAGAAATTATGTGATATATTGAATCTATACCCATAATCTAATGCATCTTATAAGAATAATTAAAAAGTAAAAGTAGTCTTATATTCTTTTTGAAAGCTACCTGGAGAAGAAAGAAGGCAGGAAGGCAGGCTAGTTATGAATTTTCCTGAGGCTAAGATATTGGAAAGCAAAAGACTAGAAGAAGGAAAACTGTGTGTGCAAATGAAATCAGTACATTTAACTCCATAACTTTTGAGTGGTACTTTCATGGGAACTGAATCAAATCTTGTTTTCAGTTTTAATCACTAGTAGTAGAATGACAACTAACCAACAGAAAAAAACCACAAAAACTTCTGTAGGGAAAACTTTGGATAGGCTTTTAAAGGGCTTTCATCCAGGGGTGCCTTCTTTAAGAAGCTGCTGGAAGCTTCCTCCATGTCTGGCAGAGCAAATCTCTGGCAGCCTCGTAGACAGATGTGCCACTGGTAAAGGCTGGGCCAAATAGAAATAATGATAATACCTCTGTGGTAACATATTTAATAATAAGAAAAAACAAGATACTGCATTGTTGTAATTGAGGCCAGAGAAGAGCAGGTGGGACTATGTGAGAGAAACAGCCCTGCAGGCACCAAGGTCAGTGGAGAAGGAGGTTCAGGAGGTGCTCCAAGTCCTGGAGCTGAGATCACCATGGTGCAGGCCATGGTGAAGCAGCTGTGCCCCGCAGCCCATGGAGGTCCACAGGGATGCAGAGATCCACCTGCAGCCCATGGAGAACAACCACACCTGAGCAGGGGGATTCCTGAAAGAAGGCTGTGACCCCATGGGAGGCGTATGGTGAGGGGAGTCCCCACTACAGCAGCCTGTCCTTGAAGGATTGCACCCCATGAAAGAGTGACCCTCTGCAGCAGTCTGGGCAGCACTGTTGCCCATGAGATGGACTCACACTGGAGAAGTTCATGGAGAGGAGAGCTGTGTCCCATGGGAAGACCCCTAAAGTGGCGCAGGGGATGGGCTCCTCTCCCTGAGCAATTGGAGTAATAACATGAGATGAACTGACCTATTCCCTATTCCCTGTCTCTCTGTGCTGTTGGCTTGGAGGAGGTAGAGCTGGAAGGGAGGCAGGTGTTTTATATCTCTATTTTTATTTCTGATTATCTTGCTCTGATTTTCTTATTAACAAATTCAATTAATTAAATTAATATCCTTAATTCTAGGGTTTTTTGCCCAAAACAGTATTTGGTGACTGATCTAATCTGGTCCTTAACTCATGAATTCTTCGTTTTATTTTCTCTCCCCTGTACAGCTGCAGAGAGGAGTGATAGAAAGGCTTTGGTGGATGCCTGGCATCCAGCCAGGGTCAGCCCACTACAGGCTCTTAGGAAATTCAGAAAACAGAACAATGTTCTTTCCTAAAAATATTTATGCCCCCTTATAAAAGTCTGTCTCCAGACCAAATCAAAACATAACAGTTCAAAACTTGAAACTCTTCCGCTCTGTGATATTTATATCATTACAGTAAATAATATAGACATTACTTAAAACACTACTTTCAAAGAACTCACTGAAAAATATTCACATTTATGTAAGTAAACTTTCTCAAAATTTTTTTAAGAAAATTTCATTACCCTGTTAGAATGACAGAAAAGACATTTCAAACAGTTTTCAATATCTTTTAAAATACAGATGTTTTAAAAGTAATGCTGCAAAGAACCAAAACAGAAAATTATTTTTGATGTCAGCAGGCATTGTATATACTAAAAATTTCTGGTAGAACTTCACGAGAGCCCCAAGAGTCCCTGACAGTTTAACCGCCTCCTGTGAGAAAGTGCATTAACAACTCTTTTATCTCACAATATAGAATTTCACTACAAGAATATTTTTAGACCTAACATCACCTGAAGGCTCTGTTGCCATTCAGTGGGACCTTGAAAGGCTGTAGGGCTGGTCAGAGAGAAACCTGATGAGCTTTATCAAAGGCAAGTGCCAGGTCTTGCACCTGGGCAGGAACAGCCCCAAGTGCCAGCACAGGCTGGGGCTGACCTCCTGCAGAGCAGCTCTGTGGAAAAGGACCTGGGACTCCTGGTGGATCACAAGCTGTCCATGAGCCATCAGTGCCCCCGTGGCCAGGAGGGCCAATGTCATCCTGGGGTGCTCTGGGAAGAGTGTGGCCAGCAGGTCGAGGGAGGTGATCCTCTGCCTCTACTGAGCCCTGGTGAGGCCACAGCTGGAGTGCTGTGTCCAGTTCTGGGCTCCTTGGCACGAGAGAGACAAGGAGCTACTGGAGAGTGTCCAGTGGAGAGCCACGAGGATGATCAGGGGTCTGGAGCTTCTCTCTCATGAGGAGAGACTCTGGGAGCTGGGACTGTTTGGTCTGGAGAAGACTGAGAGGGGATCTCATCAATACATAGAAATATCTCAAAGGCAGGTGATGCCAAAAGGATGGTGCCAGACTTTTCAGTGACAGGACAAGGAGCAATGACCATAAAATAGAGCACAAGGAGTTCCACCTCAACGTGAGGAAGAATTTCTTTACACTGACGTGGCAGAGCACTGGCACAGACTGCTGGGGAAGGTCATGGACTCTCCCTGTCTGGAGGCATTCAAAACCCACCTGGACACTGACATTCCTGTGTAACCTCCTCCACAAAATCCTGCCTTGGCATGGGGGTTGGATGGGATATCTCCAGAGGTCCCTTTCAACCCTAACAATTCTGTGATTCTGTGATTTTTGGTAGTAGATGAGTAATGGCAACCAGGATTGTCAATATGTATCGTAAATTTCTGGACATGAGAAGAAAATTATTGCTTTCACAAATGTGGATGTAAATGTCAGAAATTAAATGGACTCACCTATTAATGCATTGCCTTTATTTATGCTCAGGCAAAGTAATTTTAGATCTCTCTAAGGCAGTAATCAGCATAAAGCAATCTACCTAAGCAATAATATAAGTGGAAATGTGATGCAGTTGCTAAGTGATTATAAAATAAATCAAGATTTGCCTAAAAGTGGTCATTTTTATGGAAAAGTTTTTTTTCTTAGATATTTCAGTGCTTAATGCCGTCTTCATAACAGTGACTTAGTTCAATATATGAAACATATGATCAAGATCCTTCAATGGAATATATTTATATTATAGACTTTATTATATTATATTATAGACTGTTCTGGGCCAGCTGAGGACCTTTCACACTACTTTATTCCTCTTCCAGTTTCACTTACTCTTCTTGAGTGATGCAGATGATTCAGGGGGCCTCCTCCTCTGGGGAGAGATCACATGAGTATGATAGGTCTATCTGTGCCTAATTAACTAGTGAGCATTTTCTGACATTATGCAGAATATCTAACATTGTTCATAAGAAGTAGTGCAATAAAGCTGTTCTTACTGCATTATAAACATCCTTGCGAGGTGCAAGCTATGGTTCAACAGGTTGAATTTCTGTTTGCATGTGCCTCTTATTTTCTAAGACAAATAGTTTCTAGCAGACTTTAAAACTAGAGTTGGTACTACTACATGCACCAATTCTCAGAAATCTTTTTTAGGATGTTGAGTTCAGCTTCATAGATATGAAAGGCCAATGTCTTGAATATCACTTCTGAGTATGAAATCCAGAATTTTTAGTATTAAATATTGGGACACCCACACTTAAAATGAGAAACAAAACCAAATTATTTTCCTAATAGTATCAAAATGTTATCAACCAACATAATTACACACAAGTAAGTACCATTTTTCTACTAATGAGAAGAGGTACACTATTCAAAAACAAAAATCAAGTGGTTTAGTTACAAATCATATAATATTGAAACTGAAATTTTTTTCTTGTAACATTAAATTTCTATACAAATAGAATGCATGAAGTACAGATTCATTTATGTTGAACAGAAACAAGAATATGTAAAAAGAAGCAGGTTAAAATGTAATTTTAAATTTATACAGAAACTCCATAATATTAATAGCATACACATTTTTTGCTGTTGAGTGACTTTTGCATTATATTCTTATCACTGGCTCAGTTTTCAGTACTTAAGTGCTTACAAATGCCTGTCAGCCATTTGCTGCTTGTGGAAACAAACTGATATTTTTATTTCAAAAGCTGCAAATAAATTAAAGGTATAAAAGAAAGATAAGGGAAAACATAACTACAATTATCAGCTGGTGTGCTGAACAAATAAATGTTATTGTTGAAAAAAACAATGTATCTTATCTTCTAAAAGTTAACCGAAACCATATGCATACCTTAACTAATTTTAAGAATATGGAAACACAAGAATAATGGAAGCTTGGACTAAATAATGTTTAAGTGAATTATATATATTGCGTTTCACAGGGCTTTGGGAAATTTACCTCGGAATGTTAAATTGCTATCTGAAGCAATCTATGAACCATTACCAAATATCTCTAGTAAGCTGTGGATCATGTTGAGGCCTCAGAAGAGTAGAGAAGGTCACATGCAGTGCCTACCATCAAAAAAAAAAAAGGAGTAGGAATACCTAGGGAGCTGTAAATTGTTTAGTCTGGCTTTAATACCAGAAAGTTATTGATCAATTTGTAAGTTCTTGGAGGATAATCAGGTGATAAGGTATGGTCAGCAGTAATTTGTGAGGAACAAATGGTGTCAAACCAATTTCATTTTCCTTTCTTTCTGTGTACTGGCTTTGTGGTTGAGAAACAGTCAGCAGAAATGTTGTTCCCTGTCTGTCTTTAATTTTTGAATACACCACATCTTTTTTAAGCAAACTAAGCAATTATGGCTTAGATATTACTACTTTTAGAGAGGTTACAACTGGTTTAAAACTTCAAAAGATTGTCGTTTGCTTTCAAACATGATTGGGTGAGGATTTTTCTTTATTTTATTTAGTATTTTTTCAGTATTATTTTTTATTTAAGCTGAACATATGATTGATGGAGCAATAATAAATCAGTGAAAGTTTACATATGACATTCAGGACTGTGAGATAGCAGGCCCTTTATAGCACAGAACTAAAAGCAAAATCAATTGATTTTTATAAATAAAATAATATAAATAAATTCAAAATATATAAGAATATTAAAAAAAAAAACACTTGAAAAGTAACTGCTTATAAAGTAGTATTGCAGAAATAATGTAGGCATTTTTTGTAGTGTGGTAAAGGCTGAATGCAGGTTGACAACAAGATGATGTTAAAAGATAGGCTACTAGGTATCAATTTTTCATTACAGAAGTGCTAAGATGGAAGAGGTAGTTATTCTCCTCATGTTGACAGTCATGATGTTTATCACCTGGTACAGTGTACACAATATAGGCCACACAGATTAATACAGAGTTATGCTCAAGAGAAGATAGACAAATGTAAGTGGTTGTATAACAGTGTATGTCAAAAATAAGAGAAAATTCAATGTTATTGCCTCATGGGAAAAGATGGTATAAGTGGTGTCACGATCATCAATTATGTAAAATTTTGTTTTAAAGAGAATGATGATCAACTGATCATCTAAATCTACTGACACGGGGAAAAGTAATAAACAAAGAGATTATGCCTTTGTAAGGAGTATCTTTTAACTGGAATATTTTTGGAATGGAAAAAAATTATCTAAGAGTATTCACTTCCTGTCATTGTAAGGATTTAAAAACAGGACAAGTAATATCTACCAGCTATGAAACAAGCACCCTTAGTTCAAGTATGGGCTTGCACCAGCACTTGTAAGGTTCTCCTGAGATGTAACAATCTTCAGTATGAATAATTATTCTAATCAGAGGTCAAAGTGGAGGCATTTTTTCTTCACTTTTGTCTCACATTTGAAAACTTTCCCGCTCACTATCTCCTTTGCAGATATTCCAACCACTTTCTGAATACTTCTTTATGATATATGCAAAATATCTTAGACCATTTCTCTTTTTACCAACTTCCAGGAGTTCTTTACTCCTGGTAAAACAAGAATTTCTCCCTGTATTGCCAGGATTTTTTAATCTCTGTGAAAAGACAGGAAATTTTGATGGGTATATTCTACTGCAAGTAAACATATTTTAAGACAGTGTCCCAAAAAGTCCAAAGCACTTTCTCTGAAGTTTAGGGAAGTATTATACTGAGTATATGAGACTGTAGCTCAGAGCACTGAAATAGTGATCTCAGACTTCATAATTTATTGAGAATATTGAGAAGAAGGAATCACATAATTTATTGAGAAGATTGAGAAGAAGGAATCAAAAAAAAAAAAAAAAGAGTCAAAGGGGAAGGCCATGTTAGTTGGGAGAGTAATTTACTTATCTTGGTACATATTAACATATAGAATTCTTGATGGATATTGGGATTTTTTGACCTTCCAGGAGTATTTTTATTTGCAGACACTTAGTAAAAAATTACTTGAGTCTTCTTTAAAGTTACACCTATCAAAAGAAATGAATACTCCATTTTTGTATAGTTCTCATGAGAGAAAATCTCAAATAATTTAATTAAGTCCATCATTCTAGATAACATTTTGCCAAACAATACCTGTAGAGAAATGTTTATAAACTTTTTTGGCTTGAATTTCAATTAATTTTTCTGTATATTTGTGAAGAACTTTTTAAGCCTCTGAACACCTCAGCTTAGGTCAGGCATAAAGGATTTAAGGCTAAGCAATAAAAAACATTGATGTACAAGAACAAAAAGTACAACCACAACTATAACAAGAAAGAGAAAGAAAGTTTTATTTTCCCTTAGTACTAAGTTTAAAGTTAAGTGTTCTTAGTGGCAAGCAACTGGAAATTGCAATTTGCTAATGAACAAAAGAATCTTATGCTTATTTTCTGAAGATGTTAAAATGTAAGAATACACTCAGGTACTCATAACTTTTTGTTCTAGAAGTACTTAAGAGTGTAGGAGGATTGAGTCAAGAAGGGATTTTTCCAGTCTTTTTCTATCTTTTTGACAATATTGCTGGGCCTTGACTTTGTGCAAAAAAATATTAGAAATATGTCTTTACATTTTATTACTAATACCATTATCCTGAAAGTAAAAAAGGAGCCTTGAAGATAAGCATATACATCAGTCACAGATGATGGGATAAGAAGAATGGAGACAAAGAATGAAGAATGAATGATTTGGATTGTTTCAGGAAAAAGAGATAAAAAACTAATAAAAATTAAAATTGAGAGTCTCCTAGTATCAGTATGCTATTTATTTGTTAGGAGGAATAGGGTTTTTGAGAAATTATTTGAAGTATATTTCATGCACAAATATATTAAAAGACTTGCTTAAAAGTGTTAGCTGGCAATACATTTGTATTTCCTATTTGATGACCTTTACAGCAATGTCAAGCATGTACAAACAATTATTCAAAAGAAACTTATAGTCAGAAAACACTATTAGTAAGCACTCCATAAGGAAGAAGGTATTTTTTTCAGAACACTTGGAAAAGAACTCATCTTTTTACCACATGTGTTTATGACCTTAGTACATATTTTACAGAGAGATAATAGTGCATGTCCTGTGAGATCTCATCTCAAGAACATAAAAAAGATGAAGCATGAATTAAGACCTCCTCTGATATTTTATGGTGAAATTCTGGTGGGATAAAATTATTTATTTTTAAGACTATTAATTGAAATATAAAGACATCTTCCCTACTAGCATACTCCTAATAAAGAGATGCAAACAGAAGTGAAAGCAAATCTGATCAGGGTTTTAAATTACTATTTAAAAACTATAATTACAATAAGCTGTATAATTATAGAACCATAACTAGTAGTGAAAAAGTCCAATGAGAGAAAGGATATCCTTATTTATAAGTTGTCAGGGGAAGTCTGTTGGTCATGCATAGTCCAAGTGCCACAGGACTCTTTCAAGGATAGACTCTAGACATAAATAAATAACATTTCCAAATCCTGCTGAATCAAGGGGATTCACTTGGACAAAATGCCTTTTAAAATGACTCTAGATTTCACTCAGGGTCGAACTTCATCTGTAAGTGCTAATAATGTATCTTTTGTATATTGTCAAAATTGAAAGAGCAGATGGGTAAAATGTCTCTTATTTATAGCATATATTGAGGGACTAAAGAGTACAGGACTGAAATAAGTTACTGCTGCTTTTTTAACTTCCTTAACTGATCTGGACAGTTATATTTTGACTTCAAATAAAACTCCTGGCCTTTAATATTTGTTAGGCACTGCAAGGTTTTCCCCATCTGTTTGTTTCTTCATTTAATAAAAGAGTATCCCCATGCTGAAGAGTCTGGCTATCCTCCCACAATTTTGGTGGGCTCTGCCTCTCACTTTCTGTTTCTAATTTCCTGTCCAGCACAAACCTGATTAGCATTGTTATTTTACAATTTAAATGACAAAGTCTAAATCTAAAGGACTAAATTATTGCTGCTTTCTCTCCTTTTAATTTTTCCTTTGAACAAAGCTTTTAAAAATTTTACTGGGTATAATTCAGGGATACAAATGTCATCCTGGTGCATATAACCACTGAACATGTGATCTCATTCTTTTTTGTTAAGATATGAGAAGAACCAGGGAGACCATGAGTAAAAAGATGCTCAGTTCTGTTGATTAACTTATTATTTAAATACAAATATTTTGTTCCATGTATTAAACTGTTGAAAATATCAAACACTTAGAACTTTTTAAAAGTGTGTGTTTTTTTAGACCCTTGAAAACCTTAAAAAAGAAAGCATTTATTTAACAATAAGCATATAGGATTTTGAAAATTTCCTTTTTGAAATCCACTCCTTTCCTTCCACAGATAGACAGGTTCATGGGATGATCTGTTCAGACATAAAAGCAAATGCTAAGTTCACTGAGAATGAAAAAGAAGATAAAGAATAATTATTTCCATTATCATAACACTTACTCAAAATTCCCTGAAATTCTATATATTAATTATTATTCTAATGTCTGCATGGGATATAACTCTACTGCAAAACATTTAATTGTGAGGAAAGAAAAGTATGTGGCAAGAAGACATGTTCAATTTTCTGTCAATAAAATAATATTGAAAAGTAATGACATTGAAAATTAAGACAGCTATTGTATAGAGACTGCTATCAAAGTGCAACTTTCTACAGATCTGTGTTGCTTACTTGGAGTTTTATACAGTATATACTACTGGAAGGCAATTGCTTATGGGTCACTTCAAGCAATTATGAATTATCATGTTCACAAGTGTGAACAAGTAAAAGATCTGTACATCCTACAGATTTTTCCAGATATTAAATGGTTATTTAAGTTTTCTTGAGGAGAAAATTATATGGAGAAGTGCATTGATTTGGATCTGAAATAAATGAACATTTAAAATATCTGTTAAAGATATTAAAGAGAGAGGTCTAATGCCTGTGCTTGTGACTTGAAGATTTATTTTCTGGAGGTTAGTGATCTGTGAGATTTGACTTACTTAAATGAAAATGTGACATCTGATATATATTATATAATGCAATCTTTCTGTGCTACTAACCAACTATTCCTTTAGTTACCTTACATTGAAACCTGGCAAATGTCTTCTCTTTAGTAATTATGTGATCACTGACATGCCAGTCTATGATTCTTCAATGTCTTGGTGAAATGCACACTAAGTCTGAGTCCTTCCACAGCTTCTTAGGAATTGCCCACAGCAGCTTAATTAACATTATAGGTTGTTTTTGAATTTCTCACAATTGTTTTATTTACTTGACCAGTGAATTGCATAGCAACTGCTCTGAGAATCCTGAGTATTTTAAATACATGCCTAAATTCATGTAATAGTGGTTCTTTTTTATCTTAATGTGCAATATTACAGAGTCTCAGTGCACTTAGAGTTGTAGTGTCAATTTAGCAGTCACATTTAACAACCAAATAAAACCCAGCTTCACAAACATAGTTACTGAAGGTATAAAGCTCTTATTACAACCTGAAAAATTTGACCAGATTTTCTTCTGTGACAACATTAGACTAATTATTTTTTTATAAAAAAATAATGTGTTTTTATGAACTAAAAACCACCACTGAATTTAAATAAACAGGAATGCACACTACATATGTGCATGTACAGTATATTTTTTTCTCTTGTTTTAAAAGTGGAAAATTAAACTAAAAGTAAAATAAATTAATAATGTTCATTTCTCTATGAAAAGAAACCCAAACATCAGAGATTACAGTCAATTGCATAATTTTATATCTTGTATGAACCCAAGAAACAAAGACTTGGTGAGCCTTAGCTAAAGCTTTTAGGATCTTAGCACCTTAGCTCTGTTTTTGTATTATGAGTTTAACATTTATGTATAAAACATGAATAACAGCAAGACCATATCTGAAAGACCAGATGGGCAGTAAAGTTATTTTCCTAATTTTGTGATCACTGGTGGGCTGAAGAAGAATGTTTTATAATGTTTTCCTCTCATTGAATAAAAAATAAATTCCAAGCTACCATCCCTGGCACTGTAAGTAATAATACAATGTTTTTGATCTTTGCTATTGGGCTTACACATGTTTATCAAGTGACAGAATTCAGACTTTTGCTATCATATGAATAAGACTTCATTCTCCATGCTCTTTCTTTAACATCTTAGCAAAGCTAAAGAACAGAAGAAGGTTCACATAAATTTTTAACAGAGAAACCACAATTTGTGATTTAAGTATGAAGTGGAAATTAATTATATCGTTCACTGAAGTCACCAAAACTAGAGATTAATATCTTCTTGAACATTCAAGTGAAATTCAAGTAGATAAATGTCTTTTGATATATAAGGAGAAATTTACAATGTAAGCAAAAAAATATATAGTACAATTATTCACTGTATCTGGTGCAGTCAGCCACTGGGTTTTTACTTTATGTGAAGCTGCTCATTTACAGAATCAAATATGGTGGTGTGACTTCAGGGAAACCTGTTTTGTGTTCTGCTTCATTGAACAGAGTGTTAGAAATTCTCTGCTACTGAGTGCTTATAGTCTAGATTTCTAACAAAAAAAAAAAAAAAAAAAAAAAAAAAAAAAAAAGAGAGAGTATGGAAATAATGGTAAATAATGACCAGTATTCCACCCACATCCACATATCTGATATCTGATTATTTTATCACTGAAGGAGCCAGGTTGGGCAGGTCTATTTTGCCCTTAGCTAATCTGTGCCGGCTATCCCAAATTTCCCTCTTCTCACTAGCCTGCTACAAAACATGACTTCCTCAGAGATGAAACTGAGGTCCATCGTTCCACTTTTTTCTTTTTTTGCCTATGTTTTGTAGATGAATGTAAAAATTGTCTTCCTCCAGATGCCAAGGGTTTTATTCAGTCTCCGTGACATTTCAAATCTAACACAAAATGACCTGGAAGGGACATTGGCCTGTTACCTCAGCCCTCCTTGTACTACCCATCAGATCCCAGAGACCCATGAGGGGTAATGTCCAGCAAGCAATCCAAAGCCCTCACTCTTGCCTGGTAGCTCCCCTCCTCCTTGATCCCTGTCACTAAACTGCAAGGCCTGAGACAACTTGTCAGTGGGTTTGAGGCAAATAAGGCAGTAAATACTTCAATATTCTCTCTCCATTGTCACTAAAGCAACAGCCTTCATTCAGTGGCACCATTAACATTTTGCCTTTGTTTAGCTTTTTGGTACACACGTAGCAATGGAGATCCTTGTTTATGATATGCCTCCAACTTCAGCTGAGTTTGACTTTCCTGAAGCCATCTTTTGCATCTGTGAAGGGCAAGGATTTTTGAATTCTTCATTGGTAACCTGTCCCTGTTTCACTCCTTTATGCTGCCTTTTCTCCCTTGGAGCTATGCTAGGACTTCCCCACTTAGCCAACACAATTTTGTGGTTTGCCATTCAGAACTGTTTTCAGAAACATCTTCAAGTTTCTGAATAAGCCAAAATCTATTCTTGTGGAGCTCAGGTTCTATATGCTCCTTTCTCACTCCTTTCAGGAGCTCAAAGACCATTACTTCATGATCACTGTAGCTGAGGATACCACTGATTACCACAAGCCCATCCTGTGCCTCCTTGTTAGCAAACAGTAGAACCAGCTGTGTGTCCCCCCTGTTTAGCCCATCCAGTTTCTTAATTGGGAATTTCCCTCTAAAACTGCAGAAGTTTTGATTACTGATGTCCTGCCAAACTGTCCTTCTAGGAGATGTCATGGCTTTGCAAGAGACAGCTTCTCAAACAGTTTAAGAAGACTTCGTCCGCTTCTTCACCTGAACTGGCTGGTCTGTGACTCATTCCCACCACATTGTTAGCTTCACAGCCTGACCCTGTCACACAGGCTCTCCTCCACTTGCCTACTATCCCACACATCTGACTGCTCATTGGCAGACAGACCATCCCTCTCCTCCATGTGTGTGCCTCCTGAAGGACTTATGTCTCAGTCAAGTGAGGTGCCCTGCATCCTCTAAGAGATCCCAGGCATGTCACAGGTGTTTGACAGACTGACCTTGCTATTTATCAAAACAAAGGAAGTATTTTATATTTCTTGGAATAAATGGGCTGAAACAATAAAATCTCATTATCATAATTTTTTTATTATTACTGGATGACAAAAGTTTCACAATCAAGAAGCACATGAATGTGGTAGGTGCAAAAAAATTACAAAATATGTATAAAGTTATAAGAAAGGTAACCCATGATACTTGTCTCTTGATCTTTGATTAGTTATAGTTGAGACAGAGATGCAGAAAGTTTTATCTATTGCCAAATGTGTAAGTGGTAGCACAAAACAACCTATCAGGTAGAAAGCCCATCATCTCCATAAATATCAGTCTTGGCCTTTGCAACCACTGAGCTTGGATTCCAGGCATATGTAAGTGGCTCTTGTTTGGCAGCAGCTCACAGTAATTTTTATAAGTGTTTGTGACTTCATAGTGTACATGTGTATTTACTTAAGGAATATTTGACTGTTTCTGGTAGGTACTCCCTAATGCGCTAAGCAGTCCCATTCATGTTAGTCACCATAGTCTTAACTGATGCACAAGAAAGTGCAGACATTTTAATTTTCACTTAGCAATTTTTCGATGAATGGTAATTTTTACATTTCAATTCTTGTGAAAGTTTTGAAGCTTAATTTTTGAGAAAGTTTTCTGTTTTGGAGTTAATACTGTATGTAGTGGGAAAAAACCTGAAATTAAAATGGTGGCTCCTCAAATATAATTTTATCTCAGAATAAAAATGTGTTGTTCAGTGTGGCATTTTTGCTCTGGTGATTAATGAAAAAAAGAACGCAAAGATACATTTGCAACACAAGCAATTATAAAGTATTCTTGTTCTTATCCAGCTATGACTATTACCACAGTAATATTCTTTTTTTTAAATTGCTTTGTGCATGTAAAGATTGTTCTGTATGTAAAGAAAAAGCACATCGCTTGATAGCATGAATTTAATTAATTCCTCCCTATAGTCAAAGTAAGAATTTGACAGCCCCAGTCTTTCAGCTATGAAATATTCAGTAAATTTAAGTTACTCTAAATATTCAAAATGCATAAAATATGCTGGAAGTAAGAAAATACAGTGCTAGTTGTACAAAGACCAATAGATGTAAGTTTGCTCTAATTGACTGTACATGTCCTGTTCCTCAAAGACAGGTAACTTGAACAGCCCCAAATTAATGTAACTTAAAGAAAGATAAGTCTGTCCTGACTTTAGAAATTATCTCATTCTGACTTTATTGTGTTAACTCGTAACCATAACAGGAATCAGAATTAGAAGTGGAAATAAAAAAAATTAACAGAATTTCTGTGAGCAATAGACCCTTACATAGATTTCCAGACAAGTGGAGGAAATTATTTTGACTCAGATAGACCCTTTATTAGGAATAAAATGGCTGGGATGAAGGCTCGTTGTGTTTTGCAGATGTGTTTTGCATCTGCCACCTAATACAATTTTGTATCCTTCAGAGTTTTCATATGACCACGATTCATCACTGCTCATCATTTTCAGTACTGAATCCCTGGACACCCAAGCAAGGACTCACAGTGTGACCTGAGTTCAACTGATAAATTCTCTGAGGAATGAGGAGGATGCTTTGTTTTAGTCAATCAATTTAAAACCCGCTTATATTTTAAACAGCACAGGGGGAGGTTTTAGGTTTAACTGGTTTTATTACAGAAGCCATCCTGATCATTCTGAGCATTACTCTGCCTGTTATAGTCAGGGGAACAAAATCAGGTCAATGGGAAATTGAATAATGTAATAGAATATCCAGCGAAGTCTTATGGGATAGAAGCTCAATAATGATAACTTCAGTTCTTTTGCACATTCTTTCAACATTTGCCAAAATAAAATAAAATAAAGTAAAATAAATAAAATAAAATAAAATAAAATAAAATAAAATAAAATAAAATAAAATAAAATAAATACAAATAATGAATGCTCAACCAAACCCAAACCTTTAGCCTTAACTAATACTATGGCACTTTCCAGAATGGATTTCAAAGTGCTACATGAGTAAACCATGCTATTTTTTAAATGAACCCCAGTGAAGAAGACAAATGCCAATATCTATGATCTCTCATGCCTCATTGTACATTTTCAATACTCGGAACATACCTTATGAACTTGGCAGCCATTAGTTGAGGAAGGAACTAGCATAATTTTCATTTTTTCTTTAGAGATAAAAAAGAATACTCAGTAATGCCTTACAATCACTAAATGGGAGATTTTGCTATGCAAAAAAATTGGAAGAACTCTCAGAAAATGATAATTTTAAGCTCACTTCAAGGAAAAAAACAGTGAGGAGATCACTCAAAAATATTTCATGTAAGACTATTCATGAAGTGACTTAATTTAACTCAAGTATGTGCTACAACACAGTGAGTGACTGAATTTTGAGTTCTCATGCAACATTGAAAAATAAAGCAGCACAGACTGAGAAAGAAGAATTAACAACAAAATAGTATAAATAAAACTGTTTCAGAGAAGCATAAACTGAAATTTTTCCTCCTTTCTAAAAATTTCATAAAATGCAAAATTTTACCTCTGAGTAAAAGATTAAGACCTTTTATCAGGACCATCTAACATCTATCAGGAGCATCTACTGCAGGGAAACCTCTCTGCCTTTCATATCCTTTGACATAACCTCAGCAGCCTCTGTTCCATATCTTATCAGGCATTGAGGTGAGGCTGCCTAGCTGATAGTTCCTAGGGTCCTCCTTATTACTCTTTTTTAAAATGAATGCCATGTTTCTATTTTTCCAGTCACAAGAGTTTCACGTGACTGCCATGACTTTTCAAATATGGTGGTGAGTGGCTTGGCAACAGCATCAGTCAATTCCATCAGGATACATTCCCTCACCAGATTCATTTCACTAAAGAACTATGACTATTCAGGGTCCTCAGGGGGTCATGAATCTGGTTCTTTTATTATGGGAAGGACTTGATTTTCAGGGATGTGTGAAGACTGAAAACTGAAGCAAAATGCAGCATGATCACTGCAACCCAGGCTGACAAGAACCTTGACCTCTCTAGTTCATGTGTGTTGGGAAGCAACAGATCCAGTAAGGGTTTGCCTCTTATTGGGATTCCACCTGCATTATGAACCTATCTTCAATGTACTCCAAGGGTTTTTGGGGATGTTTACAGCTTGCTGTCCTATATTGTTCCCAGAGAAGTGCCCAGACTGGGTACAGCCTGTGAGCATGATGCATCCTGTAGTTGAACTTCACTGACATGCTACCCTTGATTGGGGTAAACATAAGCCACTAGGTTTCTGTTATTGGCTTGGCCTCTAATTTTCATCCATAAATTCTCAATTTGTTCCATACTGTTTACCAAGGACAGCTTGGAGGAAGCACTCACTATTTTTTACACATGGGACAACCCCTGTCCCCTGCCCCTTCTTTGAGCCCCTGTGTTTTGACCTGCTTGTAAGCCATGAGTTGCAACATTCCAGTTGTATGTTTCATCCCACAAGGTTTGACTGATGGCAGCTAGGTAATAGCTTTCTAACTTCACAGAGGTATCCCACTGTGCAGTTACCAGCCTGAAAGATATAATCTTCCTTCACTGGGCATGCATTCTTTATTTTTGACTGTATCTTTAAAAGCAAAGTGAGAGAATTTTACACCAATTGGTAACAGAGGTATGTATGACTAGAGTAACTTAGTCTCCACCTAAACATGAAGTTAAAAAATAAGTCAAGAATGAGGAAGAAGTTAAGGAAGAATCCATTTTAACAGATAGGATCAGTCAGTGGGCTGAATCTGCCCTCTTCCCCATAAGGACACCTGTTAGGTAAATACCCATACCAGGTGAATTTTACTGGGGTTTTGAGCTTGTCTGTATATTGCTTTGAATATGTTTTTGCAGTCAGATACTATCAATGGCAAATGTTAACTTGTCACAATTTAATAAAGTGCATAATTCTGAAAACACTTGGTGTGAGTTCTTCAATACTACTAGGCAGAGAGGAAGGCCCCCTGAGGGTTCATCAACTGGGAAGACCTGCTGAGGGCTCTCCCTTGTGCTGTTGTATTTCCCTAAGTCAGTCAAACCACCCTCCAGTCCAGCAGGATTGCTCAGGGAAGAGACCCCTTAATTGGAGCTGACAGATTGGTCAGGCACCAGGGTTTTGGCTTTCCTTAGGTCCTGACAGAAAATTAAACACGAAGGGCTAAGGAAATCTCCCAGCTCTAACAGTCTAGGAAATTTTCCCTTTTCATGTGAGGAGGGCCTTACTTTGTCTGGATGTTCTTTTAAAATTTGTTTGCTACCGTTTTCTTCATGTTCTAAAGCTTGAAAGTATTGAACCTCTTAAGAATTTTGTTGTTTCTCTCAGGCCCTACCCAGACTAAATCAAACTACCTTCCCCTAAACCCGCTGAACAGGCCAGGCATTACACCTTGTACGTGCATTATGACTTGAGCAGTTGCCCTGTCCACAGCAAATAAAACAGCCTTCCCTGCAGGAGCTACTCCAGTCCTAGTGTTGACAGAAGTGCTCCAGCTGGGTTGTACAACATCAGCTCTGTCTCAGACAGGAATTTGGGGTAGGCAGCGAGAGGGAATGCCCACCCTCTTTTCTGCATCTACCAATCTCCACACGAACAACTCCCCTGAGTTTTTCTCATTATTTAAAAAAATTAATCCTTATATTTTAGTGGCAGTTAATGTTACTTAGTGATATTATTTTGGATCAAGTTTTCTTCTTGTTAGAAAGGAATACTCTGAAATCTGTTCTGTTGCAAAATAAAAAAATATTTAAATACTTAAATTTCATTCAGCAAGGTGTTCCAGGAAATTTCAATGGGAAAATTTTGAGAGAAGACATCCAGTGTACTAGAAAGACAATGGAAAATGCTAAATGACCATCTCAACAGTACCATGTCACAGCATCACAGCATGGTTGAGTTTGAAAGGGACTTCCAAGGTCATCTGGTCTGAATACTTTCCTCAACAAGGACCATCTTCAGGCTATTGCTGAGGACCATGTCCATGTGCATCAGTGTGCTTATATCCTCTACATTAAGGAAAAATTTTATGAGAGATCCAAATATTCACTTTTTTTATCACATAGCTAGTAAATTAAGTTGATTTCTCCAATATAAAAATTCATAAATTAATATTTGCATGCAAGCAAAAAATTTACCATTATTAAATTAAAGCATTTTCCTTAAATAACACACTGTTAAGTTGAATATTTAAAATGCCAAGTATTTTTATAAATAAAATAATTTATTGTACACATGGTACTTTGTATTTTATAAATGTTTTCTTATGTTTAATATCATATTTAATCAATTCAGCTTTCCAGTGTTGTTCATCATGATTTGTCAGGAGGTTTTTTTTCATAAGTAGACTTTTTATATAGTTACCTTTTTCAAATTTCAATCTGTCTGTTCCACATGCAGACTGCTTAAGTAACACTGTTGTACAGTTATCAAAAGAGAACTCAGACTTATTCTGCATGCATGACACTATAACTGAAATCCTTGTTTAATTGCTTAGCATATAGTTATTATATTAACAAATCAGCCATTTTTTATTTAGTGTTCAGGTAGGCAAAGTTAATTGCCTGGAAGCAGCTTTAGAATTCTATATTTTGCTTTAGTCTTTGGAGCAATCATTACTTCTTCCCAGTTTGTGATGCTCAACCAAAACTGGACCTGAGCACCTACGAGCATATAAATCTCATAAAACATATAGAAAATGCAATTATACAGTAAATTATGCTGTAAAGAAGAATTCTTCTTTATGCTTCTATTTAAAGATAATTTGACATTTCCTCTACTTCAGCCTTATTATCCAAAATCTTAATAATTTTATTTTTTGCACTGGTTACTAATTCTCTCAAAAAGTGTTTACAATTAATATGGTTTGAAAACCATATTAATCACCAAAATTGTCTTCCCTATTAATTTTTTATTTTATGAGACACAGTTATTTTCAGCTACTACTGAGACATGACTGGGACATCTCTGTCCAATTAAAAATTTTAAAAAGTCATGGTAAGGAAAGGCATGGGAAGTTGAACCATGTGTAATGGTTAAATCTGTCAAATTATATATGCTTGAATGTTTCCTCAAAAATGGCCATAACAAACTGGTTAAAGTATATGATTTCAAATTGCCATATAAAATGTGTAAACCTCCATTTCCCTGGAAAAAGGCAGGCTTATAGGCATACTATATTTACCTCCTGGCCTGCTAATCAGGGTATGCTTGCACTTCATGGTGCAAAAAAAGGAGGTTGCATTTCTGCAGCACACTGCCGAGGCTCATTAGCTCCAACAGCGGGGCTAATTAACTCAGATGCAGAACCACACAGCAATGGATGTTCTGCTTTCAGATTTAGCATTTACCTTAGTATTTGCAGGGTACCCATTTATTCCTTTCAAATGCCTGTAAAGCTCCACGTAAATGTAAGATATTTGATAAGGAAAGAAGAGACTGCAGTTGCAAAACTGATACTTTTTCATTCAGTAAGGTAAAAAACTACATCTGTTGTTATTTAGTGTGTTAATAGAGTATTACATAGTGCTGTACATTTCAGATTAGAAATTTGATTTCATCTGTAAGACTTTAATCACAAAGGGTTGTGCATTAGATGTTATCATTCACTATTTTGTGAGGTACATTACTTTTCAAAGGATTTCATTAGTATTTTATTAAAGATGAAAATACTCATGGATCTAACTGTCAAAGTAAGGGTGGAAGGAGAATATATGTTTCTGTTTCATCTAAGGAAAGAGGTTTTGTTCTCTTTAGCTGGTATGTGTATACATATTCACACATATGCAAAACCTCTGGGAGTGTTCACGACCAGGCTGGATGTGGATTTGAACAATCTGGTCCAGTAGAAGGTGAGTCTGTCCATGGCAGGGAGGTTGAAACTCGGTTGTCTCTAAAGTCTCTTTCAGCCAAAACCATTCTATGATTCTATGAAAATTCATGAGTGCATCTTCAGGAACAAACTTGTTTAAATGCAAACCAGTATTCACATTGATTTTTTTTTTTTAAATCCAAGATGCTTTCAAGTAAAAAACTTATTCTAAATTGCTGATATTCCACATTATTTTGTTTATGTAATCTGTCATAACAGTCACAGAGTGCAATTGTAAGTCATCACATAATGAAATAACAAAATACCATCTGTAGTGAAGTTTCAGAAATGAGTAGGTGATAGGATTCATCATAATTTCTAGTGCAATGTCTCAGTAGATGGGGGCAGATGTCATCTACATACCCCTACATTTCTGCCAGCAGTACTTGCTATTCAAGTAGCTCAGTGCATACTCATGATTTTAGTGCTTACTGCTTAGCTCAAGGTTTACTGATGATATCTCACCTTCCTTCTCTCAACCTCTGCATTTTTCCTCTGTCATTTCTTGATTCATTTAATCTGCTAGGTTGGAATTCTAGGTTGGATCTGAAAACTCAGCTTTCATTTACTTGTTACTATTTTGTGCCATAGTCTACAGTTCATTTTAATTCACACAAATACTATAAGTTCTTCTGTGTTAGGACTTGCAATGAATTCTTACTTATATTCAGGCCTAAATACTTGTGAACTTTCAATGATTTTCTAGAATAGTGTAGAATAATAGTCACGAAATACACATTCAGAGTATTATATATCTGAGATACAAGGATCCATTCAATAACCGTGGAAATGCAGAAAGACTAATTAATTTCTAGAATGGATGAAATGCATATATCAGAAGACAGAACTTCATCAAACTGTATTTCATATTTATAAAACCAGCAACATTAACAATTTCTGAAAAAGTACATTTTGCTTTTAGGTGTATGTTGAAAAATTACTATTTTACTTTCTCTTCCCCTCCATCCACCTTATTTCAAACCAATTTTACATTAATTCAAGTGGAAAATTCCTTATCTGAGTATATATAGGGGATAATACTTTTTCGCTGAAGATAAATAAAAAATTTGGAATTCTTGAGTAGAGATCAAGCAAAAGAAGCTCATTCCATGAAAATCAGAAAATGGAAAAAAAAAAAACCCCAAAACCCCAAAACCCAAACCAAGCCAAACCAAAACAAACCAAAACAAAAAGCCTTCACCAATACTTAGGATAAAAGGCACAAATCAGTACAGTTCAGTTTTTGCAGCAAACAGCCTTTGTATAGATAAATAACTCAGCCTTACAGAAGTTAGCCATAGAAATTCCATTAACTTTGATGGAGCAATTTTTTTTTCCTATTTGTAAACTCATTGTACAAAGAGTAAAAACTTAATCCTCTGTAACTCTGAAAGCAAAACAAGTAGGCCTTCTGCTTGTTTGGTACCTAGGAAACTATAGAATTAATAAGAGCATATCTACCTGTCACAGGATATAGGAGCAAATTAGTTCCTGAGTAGTAGCCTGCCAGGGAATTAACTTGATCCCTGAAAACAGGAACCACATGCTTGTTCTGATACAGCTTGTGCTTCTTGTCCTGAAGGGCCAGGCTGTTGTGATGCAACAATATGGCTAATGGTTTTATGTTGCTGCTTCTGAATTAGTTGAAGGATAGCTATTGTGTCAAAAAAATGTTCTATTGATTTTGTTTTAAACCTGCCTCCTGACAATTGAACAAGCACACTCAGTACTGTTTATATTGGGATGTGATGGGTTGACCTTGGCTGAGCCACCAGGTTCCCATCAGACCACTCTATCACTCCACATCTTCAAAAGGACAGAGGGAGAAAATTCAATTAAAATGCAAAGTGTTAAAAAAACAAGAAGATCACTTAACAATATTGTCATGGGCAAAACATGTTTCACTTGGAGAAATTAATTTATTACACATCAATTGTAAAAGAGAAGCATGGTGAGAAATAAGAAAAAACTAGAAATATCTTCCCCTCACTGCTCCCTTTTTCTATACTCATCTCTGTCCTATCTCCCCCTAGTCCCAAATCATATGGGAGATGGAAAAATTGTAGTTGCAGTGAGTTTGAAGCTCTTCATCTCTTTCCTTTTTCCTCATATGTTTTCACTGCTTTGGTGTAGGGCGCCACCCATGGTATACAGTCTTTCATTAAATTCAACATTGGTCCTGGCTACTGGTTCTGCCAGAAAATACAGATTCTGCAGCTGCATGTGCCTCGCTCAGTGAGGTGCAGGTCCTCTTGGGTGCCTGCTCCTGTGTGGGCACTTTACAGGCTGCAGCTTCCTGCAGGGCTGATCTGCATGCTCCACCACAGGGCTCTCCATAGCTTGTGGGTTGATATTGATATCTGCTTCACTGTGGACCTCAGTGGCTGCAGGGACACAGCTGTCTCACCACAGTCTGCATGATGGCCTTAGAATTCAACACCTCAAGTACCTCTTCCCACTCCTTGTCCCCTGACCTTGGTGTCTGCATGTTTCTCCATGTTTTCATCCCTGTCTTACAGCTGTGCTGCACTGTACACACTGTACACTGTCTACAGCTGCACTGTATTTTTTATTTTAAAATATTTTATCACAGAGATGCTACTGATGTCAGTGATTGTTTCAGCTTTGGCCAGTGGTGGGTCCAGCTTGTAGCTGTCTGGAACTGGCTCTGTCTGAGTGAGATGTGGGCAGTTTCTGGTGTCTTCTTATAGAAGTCACTCCCTCTAGCAAAAATCTTGTCACACAGTCTCAATACTAGGAAAAAAATTGATATTTTCTTACTCAATGTGTCCTTTATGTTTATGTTTTTACAGTCCTACAGAAAATTTCTATCTGCTGGGTTTTTTCCAAGATAAAAAGTTCCTGACTATTTAATTTATCTTTGTAGGGAGCCTATTTCTCATTTGAACATTGTTTTCACTAACTTCTGTGTTTTCCTTGTTCTGCTGCTTTCTGGTTTAGTTGAAATTACCTCAACCATATGTTGTATTTTAAATGTGAAGTACAGTAGCAGAACGATTTCTAATTTAGTCTCAGTTCTCTGCTGCTTTCTATTAATTCGTATGGCATCTTAGGTGTTGTTAAATCTTGAATTGGCCATTGAGAAAACTGTTTACTTTTACTCTTTTTTGGTAAGTAGGAATGTATAATTGTGTGTATAAGGCTTTTTTTTCCCTCGGTGAATTGCTTTACATTGGCACAGACTTTATCTTGACAAATAATTTCAATATATGCATTCAACATTGTATGGAACTCTTTCTGGAACTCTTCAAAGTAAATTTTCAGTTTGGTTATGTTATTTTTGAGCAAATTTCATAACTCATCACAGATCTTGCCTGCATTAGTTTTGAATACAATGAATTTAGCTGTGACAGAGTTCATTTGCTCACAGCAGCCCTCACAGTGCCTTGCATTGGTGGCTAGATAGGTGTTGATAGCACAGCAGTATTTTGGCTGCTGCTGAGCAACACTGGCACAGCATCAGCCATGTTTCTTCCAACATTTCCCTTCGTCAATAGGCTGGGGGTACGAAAGGTCTTGGGGAAGGACGTAGATATGGACAGTTGACCCAAATGAACTGAAGGAATAACACATATCTTTTTCAGATATAAAAGCTAAGAAAAGAAGGAGGAAAAGGGGGCATTTGCTATTTACATTTACTTTCCATAGCAATGGCTATACATGTTGGAGCCTTGCTTCCAAGAAAGTGACCAGATACCACTTTCTGATAGAGTACTAAAACATTTGGGATTTTTTCCTTTGCATGGCCAAGTGCAACCTGTCCTCCTTTCAGCAGACGAAAGGGGTAATAGAGTAGCCAAGATCAACTGACCACACTATTGCAAATTCCTGCAAGTACCATTCTTCTACTGTAATTATCTACGTGATTAAATTCTTTAATACACCAGCCAATTGTATTCTGCTCCCTGCGGAGGTTAAAAATAAAGGGATGCAATTCTCTTTAATTTTCACATATTCTTTGTTAAAGATTGATGTTACACTTTGATTATTTTCTGTTCTTATGGTATAGACATTAATGATAGGGGAAAGTTCCACAGGATAACAATTTAGGATTTTAATAGCTTTGGAACACTTAAAGGAAAATACTATCTCATTATTGTATTTTGTTACAGTTACAAGTTTATTTTAAATTCTCTTATACTGACATTATAGAATGAATCTATCCCTTGTCTCCTGTGAAGAACAGATTAGTTGGGAAACTTCCAAAAACAGTGTTATAGTGGATTCTGAGAGATACACAAAAGTCTGATTTGGTTTTTCTGCTATGTATCAGTACTCTTTAATATCCTATCTACAACTTAATCATGTATTTGTCTTATATATTTCGCAGTTTTTTGAAAATACTGCTTTTTTTTTAAGAATTATCAGAATAATTTTCACCTTTTCTGATGGTGATTTAGCATTTTCTCTACCAGGCTGTATGTTCTTGTCTTTTCTTTTCTGGGAACTGGCTTCTCTTTGTTAAAGGATGCCTCTGCATCCAGTAGTCTCCCATTCCCCACTGCTTAATTTATGACAACCATTCTTCATGGTCCACTTAAAGACTTTACTGATCTCTTTGGAGTTCAGTAAAACTTTTCCTACACATGGGAAAATTACTAACCAAACTTGAGAAGAAGATGATTAAAAGTAGGGTAAAAACGTTGCTGAAAGGATATATCTCATGGTGAAAAGAGCGTATGATAGTTCCTCAAGAATTAGTCTTAAGACTTACAGCATTGCATATTTTGACAACAAAAAATGCAACGTAATCTATTTTATAGAGAGAGTTAGAAGACTTGTCTACATGTAAACTCATAGCTAGGCATATCATCACAACAACTCTTCACTATTTACATAACACTACTTCTTATTAGGTATTTAATGCTCACCGAGCAGGGAATAGCTAATAGCTGTTGACTGTTTTCAAAGTTTAACTTACCATTCTTCTATAGGAATAAGCTGTCTCACAATAAAATAATCTTACTGTGAGAAAGTAATCATGGTGATTAATCATACGGAAATGACCACAGAGAAAATTTTTATAAAGTATCTATAATAATATAAATTCTTATCCCATCTCACTCTACAGTAACTTTGCTGGGTAAAAAAAATGTCAAGATTATTGTTTGTTTAGACTTGTGTTTTAGCTGAGGCTAAGGCACTGTTAGAGTTTCAGGTATTAACAGCTAGCCTATGGTATATTTAACCTAAGACAAGCTGGTAGATTCTTAAATTGGCTTGATCCTACAGGGCGCAATGTTACACCTGCATAGCTGTGATGCATTATAGTTCTACTACTGGGGTACAAAGCTCTATATACAGAGTGATCCAGAGAACCAAAAAAGATCTGTATTCTGAATTGCTTCCTGAGAAGCTTCTCTCTGCACTGGCTTTTCATAGTCTCTTCTCTGTGAGGGCTAAGGAGAAACAGAGCTTCATCTTCTCCTCTATTGCCATGGAGCATAATACATCTCATACATAAACATGAGCTCTCTAAAGTCCAAAACTCATACCAAAGCATTGGCTTTTGTCTAAGTGTTTTGATTGAGGGACAAGCCAATAAACTATAGAAACCCCCCCTTACTTCATAAATCATACAAAATTCCTAGTCACAATAGAAGAATCATATCAATATCAGCAGCCAGTTACCCGCTGCAGCTCATTTTTGGTTTACATAAGGCCTACAAATTATTTCTGCCACAGTCATATTTGGTTCCCAAGCTATAAAAACATAATGCAAATACTTACCATTAGGGAGGTGAAGCTATTGATCATTCTGAGACTTTCACATACTACAAAGTTAGTGGCCATTTAGATGCTTAAATGGAAAAAAGAAAGATGGAATGTCATGCACCACACACATTGCATTTTGTATAAAATGACGTACAGAGGTAAACCTGATTTAATGCATGCAATCATTGTTACACTGTTACACTGTTTGCACTTTAGATGGCTGTGTATATGCAACCAGATAGATACTTTCACAGAAATTTTGATGCTTTTAATACCAAGGCAGTCCTTGAGGCTTCCTAAATCATAGTAAAATAGGTGTGTGTACCCTCTTTCCCAAAAAAAAAAAAAAAAATCCAGAGATTTGCATTTCCATAAAACAATGATACATGAGTATTTTAATTTTAATTTTTATGAGTGTGAAAGTAATAGGGTCAGAACATGACCCTGTCCTGTGTCATCCATAGTAATTGTAAAACGCAAGAAAGCAGGAAACATTTTTCAGAAACTGAGGTTTCCAACTATACAAAGCCCTGTATAAGTTCTTTTGTAGCAATTAAATCCTCATTTAAGGTACTGGAAAAATAATGTAAATTATAGTAAATGTGCTTTTATGCCTGTTTTGGGTGGATTTAACTCAATATTTTTAGCTTCATACAATTTCAGACATACACAGCTTTGATGCTGAAGATCAACTATGCAGAGGAAAAACTAAAGCTCTTTGTAAACTCTTTATATCTGTTAGGTCATCTGTTTATCTTTTCTGTTCAAACATCTGGGTTTGTAAAACAGCTGGCCAGTATTGCAAATGAAAGTTCAACAGTAAAACAACAGCCCTTCCAAGTTAGCAGCATTAGAGGAAGGAATGCATCAGGGTGATCCACACCATCAAATTGATTTATTACTACAGATGGTAAGAAAGACTAGCCAAAGCCCTGAATTCAAGTTGACTGTTTATTTATGTCACTGCTAGACCCTCAGTTATTTTAGGAAACCAACTGAAGAATGTCTGCCAAAATTCTTTAATAGTTCTCTGAAGATAAACTTTAAGTCATAAAAATAGTGAGCAAAAATCCCAAGTAATACAAAATTAACCTACCACAATAAAGGGATAAAGGGTCCCAAGAAATGTCCCTAGAAATTTCCCTTTTTTTTTTTTTTTTTTTTTACTATTGATACTGTCTGTGGGGTTTTTTCATGATACCAAGTATCTAGAATGAAACATTTAGGATCCTGCAATAAAAATGTTGAAGCCTTTTACTGTATTCCAAGGTTGTTCTACACTTCCTGTATATGCAGAAATAGCTCTAATGACTTCAATAAGAGTACACTCAAATGTTTACAATGTAATCATGGCCCTAAAAATCACTTTTTAGGGAGCTGACACAAGTTTTAAAAAAATGCAAAGGAAGACAATTGCGAAGTATTTCCATGTACTGAAAAAGGCTGCAACTACCAAAAGTACAAACTAGTTCGTTGTTAACACCACAGTTGTTTATTCACAAATTTTGAAATTATACAAAGCATTTTATTACATTTTTAAGTTTTATGCAATTTAATGTTTCTTTATTCTTTATAGATACATCAATTTATCTTAATGATATTCTTATTCCACTTAAGACCAAAGATTAATTTAACTTAGTTGCTTAGTATAATTTCTGATTTAGTGCTGAATGTGTATATTTAAACCTCCTTTCCTTTTCCATTTTAAATTTTAGTGACTGATAAATTTTGATGCCATGGCCCTCATTCATATACTAAAAGTTTATTCCATATCTTAAGATATTTTCAATAATGCATAAAGCAAGACATCAGCAAGGTTTCTGAAAATGTATCTAGCTTTAAAAAGTCTATAACTTACAGGTGGTTTCCATAGGTCCCATTGATTGGTATCCTACATACCTGTATGATTACTTGATAAATCAGTAACCTAGTTAAATCCTAGGCTTCTGAACAGATATGGCAAAATCAAATGATGATATTTAGCCATTTCTTCTTGCAGAAAATTAATTATCAAAATGGGGAACAGAAATAATATTTCTACTCAAAAATAAGACTAATATTTTTACAAAATCCATTTATTATTGATTGTAAAGAAAGCCTGTCATTTTTCGTCATTGAAATAATGCCATATATTCTTTGAGATCTCTAGGGTTGTTGAGCAAACCTGCCCATGTCTGAAAATCTCTGGTGTTAAATGATAATGTAACTGTTGCCTGAACAATAAGAAGCATGAAGAATCACAGAAATACAGAATTGTAGGATGGGCCCTTTGGAAGGGCCCTCTGGAAATCATCCAATCCAACCCTTCCTTCCTTGCCAAGGCAGGGTCACCAGAGATGAAAATTTTGTCTTACTTTATGGTCATTGCTCTTCATCCTGTCACTGAACACCACTGAAAATCTGGCACCATACTCCTAACACACACCACTGAAATGTTTCTGTGTATTGGTGAGACCCCCTCTTAGTCTTCTCCAGTCCCAGCTCCCAGAGTCTCTCCTCATGGGAGAGAAGCTCCAGACCCCTGATCATCCTCGTGGCTCTCCACTGGACACTCTCCAGTAGCTCCTTGTCTCTCTCGTGCCGAGGAGCCCAGAACTGGACACAGCACTCCAGCTGTGGCCTCACCAGGGCTCAGTAGAGGGGGAGGATCACCTCCCTCGACCTGCTGGCCACACTCTTCCCAGGGCACTCCAGGATGACATTGGCCCTCCTGGCCACGGGGGCACTGATGGCTCATGGACAGCTTGTGATCCACCAGGAGTCCCAGGTCCTTTTCCACAGAGCTGCTCTGCAGGAGGTCAGCCCCAGCCTCTGCTGGCACTTGGGGCTGTTCCTGCCCAGGTGCAGGATCCCACACTGACATTCACCCTTGCTGAACCTCATCAGGTTTCTCTCTTCTCTTCTACAGCTTATTAAGGTTAATGGCAGCACAGTCTTCATCTGTGTTTCAGTCTCAGCTAAATACACCCCATTACTACACAGAAAGAGAAACACTATAATGTCATGCCACTTTATGTCAACATACAGCAAAATGGCAGGAAAGTCAATCTAAATTTTAGTTCTTGCCTTCCATGTGAAGACCATAGTTTTTTTCTCCCCTTGTAAAGTTCATTGCTTTTAAAACAGGCCACATATGAGGCTCAATATAATGAGCATCAAGATTACACACATACCAGCTTTTCAGCTAAGTCCCTGATGCTGCAGGAGAAAACGTCAAGTCAAAATATTTCACCAAACAGTAGCATCCAAAATAGAATTACATATTGGCTTGACAGTTGTAGTGTGACAGCCATTCATTCTCTCCTGGTTACCTCCTGTTATCAGAGACCATAGTTGCAATATATTTTGGCATCCTTCCCACACTCTGATTTTTTACATTTAGATAAAATCAGACAAAAGAACCAAGTTTTGAAACATGGTTTGATTTTACTGTGATTCAAAGAACAAGGTTCATATATAGCTGTTATATGGTTTGTTGAGGGATCCCTTCCTTTTACCTTAAAACTGAAGGTTTCAATATTTTCTTTTTGTAATGCTATTCTTATTGGGAGGTAAGGGAATGGGAAAAAGGATTCAGTTTGGCATTTAAAATATAGACATTAGCTGTCCTATCTCTGGATTGTATTCTTTGGCCTTTTGGGGATTTTGGAAAATTCTGAGGTTGGAAAAATCTGCATTTTGGTCACAGGGTTGGTAAAGGTACCTGCCTTCACTAAAGTTATTTAATTTTGCTTTCACTATTAGAAAAATAAAAATAAAAAAATCCAAAAACAAACCAAACAAAAAAAAAAACCCACCAACCATAAAAATGTGGTAATTTTTAATTTTTGTAAAAAATGTCACCATTTTCAAGGATTATAAATAGTGTTGTCCTGTATGGGAATGAGAAGAGGCAGCAAACCCATTTATTGCAGCATACTGAGGCAACAAGCAGTGTGAACTGTTTCTTTTTTGATAATACAGCCAGCAGAATACATCTAATCCCAGAGACACTTCCTCACATATATCTTTGGCTTTATGGTCTCTATGCAGTGTTGAACCATGAACCATTCATTAGAAATTAATGAAAAATATAATTCATTATATTTAAAGTAATAGATGAAAGACAGTTTACTTTCAGTTAAGTAAATTGAAAGGACAAGTTTAGTTCTAGTAAGTAGTCTGACAAAAAGAATTTAACTCTAGGTTAAAGGTGACAAAAAAATAAAAGGTGAAAATCATGTATTTTGTCAAATTGCATGCTTTGTTTAAAAATTCTGGATTTGATTTCCTATTTTGGTGCCCTCAATAAATATAAAGCTAGCAAAAAACATTGAATGGAGTGTATCCTAAGAATCAAATATACCTCAAAAGCCAAAAATTCAATAGGGTATCTTCAGTATTTTTTTGATACTCTGAGACTTCAAAAGCAGTCAGGGAGAATAGCATTAGCTTAACATACTAAATATTCTTCTGTGCTTGATTTACTTCAAACCAAAAATTACACAATGATAGTGGAGAGGAGAATCTTCAGAATGTATCAGCTAAGATGATCAGATATTCTGGTTAGGAAAATATTGAATATACTCTTTTGTTAGCGACATCCTTATTGATATGTTTATTTATATCTAATGCAAAAAATCTTATTTTACCACCATTTACTTAAAGCATTTTTTTTTATTATGCAAGTAATTTTATAGGTAATATTTGACAACATTCTCTCAATAAGAGTAGGGACAATTTCACTGCAGGAAAATTATCTGGCAATTTCAGCCAAACAAGCAAATTAAAAAAGGTAAATGTGAATTTTTATGTGCCATATGATTCTGTTTATTGAAAATTCTTGAGACATAGCTATGTTAATAGAATCAATTATCCTGTTGTAAGTACTTTAAAAAAAAAAAAAAATATGCTTCCCCATGTGGAGAGGTATAAATATCTAAATATACTAAGGCTCTAATCCTGTTCCCTCATTCTGTGGATGTAATGAAACAAACAAAAGTAACAAATGAGGACCCCAGGAGTGGGCACAGCAGTCTAGATGTGGCCTTACTACATCTGAGTAGACCAGCAGGATCACCTCCCTCAGCGTGCTGGCACTGGTCTTCCTAATGTACCCTGGCACCATTGGCCTTCTTGGCCACCAGGACACACTGCTGGCTCACGGACAGCTTGCTGTCCACCAGGAACCCGAGGTACTTCTCCTCAGAGCTGCTTTCCAGCAAGTCAGCTCCCATACTGTGTATACATATATGGTGTATACTTCTGTAAATATATATATTTCATAAAGTGTCTCCCTACTTTACTATGGAACAGCCATAAGCATGCTTCCTTCTCTATACCTTTGTGAGGAATGACACTTCTTTCCTTTCTCATGTCCATTAATCAATAGTAATTTGCTGCGTCTCCCCCTCGAATCCATGGGAACAGAACCCCTGTGGACCCCGGCCAGCTGGGCAGTGGGGCAAGTCGGGCAGAGAAAAGGAACTTCTCCTTGGATCCCGGGGGGCTTGGAGAAGCTCCCTCGTGAGTCCAAAGACGAGCTGGTCCCACAAGCAAAGGAAAGAGGCGCTTCTCCTCTGGATTAATTCCGAAGTTTAATGGGGGCCTGGAGAGATCCCAGGCCACATCTGATCTCAAAGGGCATCCAGAGCAGCCAGATATAGGGGGGCGGGGAAACCTGAGCAGGCAATGGGGGCAGGACAGGGGAGCGGCTCTCTGGGGACAAGGCCTCAGAGTGACCACTGAGGAGGGGGTGGGGAGGAGTCCCAGCCAGGGTCCAGTTACCTGGTGACCCTGCCAGAAGGATCTGGACAAAGGGGAAGGGTCACCAGGTGACGGACACATCACCTGGGAGGAGACAGGGGGATGGCTTGGGTTTTGATGGACATACTGATGGGAAAGCTGGGAAGAACCAAACAGGTATGAAGAGGGGATATGGAGGGACAAATTATTATGGCATATACCTCCTATCAGGCCTTTGAAATGTTTGGTGCAACATATATTGCTTAAAGACAGGATTTAAAAACAAACTTTAGCTCTATTTCTGTTTTATCATCTGCTAAATAGTTCTCTTTAATTTTGGGTGGGTTGTTTTTTGGTTTGTTTTCTTTTGTTTAGTTTTGTTTTGGTTGATTTTTTTGGCAGTTGTTTAGTTGGTTTTTTTTTTTTTTGGTGTTGCATTTGGCTTTTTTTGTGTGTGTTTTTGTTTTGTTTTACTTTGTTTTTTTAGTTTAATTTTGTTTCTTTTACTAAATAAGTTGTGCCCAAGTGGACACACACATACACATAAAAACTTTGGATCTTTTTGCATTACAATACCTTTATACAGGTAGTTTTATGTTGGATATTTACCATACATATCCTAAACATCAGTATCATCTTTGGAATCCACTGACTTCTCATCCTGAGAAAATAACTGCCCTAGTGAGAATGACCTATGCGGAACACCTTGCTCCAAGGTCCTGTTTTTATCCAGGTGTAATGATCAAATTTTTCTTTTTGGAGGAGTAAGTATGTGTTTTCATCAGTGGTTACAAAAGCAACTATGTTGACTCAAATCCTGAGATGGTCCGTAGTGCAACTTAGGATGGTCTGTTAGTGCAACTAACTAATACTGTCAAGGAAAGCTCTTGAGGAAGGAAACATCAAGTTCTTAATGACTTTATGTCTTTACATCTCAGTTGTAACACATCTGTCTCAGCTCCTACATTTTTCTTTTTTTATCCTGAATATATGCTAATTTAGAAAATATTAAAAAATCTTGAGGAAAAAGAAAAAACTCTAAAAGAAAAAGGAAATTGCCTTGAACAGAGCTTTATCTAATTTAAGGGAATGTGACCACTTTTAGGCTAACCAGACCTAGTACGATGCATTGAGGAGACCATGACAGCATTTGAAACATTCTGTGCAAAGACCTTGCTCCCAGATTTAATTTCCCACCACTCTCTAGCAACAGTAAAGATGCAAGAATTTTCTTTCATTGTTCAGGTGAAGAAGAATGACCGGCTAAAAGTGAGAGCAAGTATGTATCCCTCTGACACAGAAGAGATTGTCATATGTCCTTGGGAATTAACATTTTCTACAGTAGTCACATAACACTGTTAGATCTTGATGTCTCACAGTAAATTCTTTCCTCTGTTTTCATTTTTTGTAAAGGAGGAAAATGAATGGAAAATAACTATAGTAAGTGATTGGCATTTAGATAACAGAAGTGCTCAGCTGTTAGAAAATGCTAACATTTCCTAACTCAGGTCTTTGTGATCTTGCTTTCCCGTATGTTCCATGTACATACATCCAAGTCCATTTACAGAATTTATGTTCCATTAAGACTTAATAGGCAACCACAAATGTAAGATTTGTTATAATTTGAATACTTGGCTTTTGGCATCTCTTTTACATTTTTAAACATGTTTTAATTATGAAGTTATGTATGCAGTAAAAAATCTGGAGTCTTTAGTCTTTCAGGAAAAATTTCAGGATTGCAAAGAATTAGGGCTATGGGATTATATGAATACCTTTTATTAAACCTGTGTAAATTGTTCACTGACTTTTAAATTTCAATTTGTGTCCAGTGTGCCTAAGTTCATTATGACCCTGATGTATACTGTCTTTTAAATGGAAATCTTCAGTTGTTACCTCTAGACAGTTTTAAAGGCTTGACTGCCCACTCTGAATTCCTTTGAAATGTTTAATTTGAATAATAAACTATTCCTGCAAACAACCTCATCATTTTTTTTAGAAATCATGTCTCTTTTGAAATGGGTTCTGTCTGTAGACCTATTTGATGTGTTGTTTTGGTGTGGGGAATTCCTTAAAACTTTTAACTTTTGTATCTGGTAAAACTTACTACTTAAACTTAGAATGCAGTGATTTGGCAACTAATTAAAATAAATTTAGTTCTGCAGTAATATCCCTTACTTAAAAAAAGAGTATCTCTCTAAATTGTTTTGTTTACACATATATTTTTCTTGAAATTACTGTCAAATTCACAGAATCACATAGAATGGTCAAGGTTGGAAGGGACAACTGGAAGCCATCTTGTCTAACTCCTAGTTAATGCAGGGACGTGGCTAGAAAAAAACTAATACTCATATATTTGATACACTAAAGAGTGAGTTAATTCTCTAGGAGTTTTGTTTCTGTGAAATAACACAACAGAGAAAAACAGACTAAATATAATGTAAAAAAAAATTTCCAAGATGCTCGTTCTTCTGGATGTGGAAAGCTACACTATAATCCAGTGAAACATTGACCTGGTACACATCCTTCACCTATATTCAGAGACTGAATAAAAACACTCAAGTAACAAAAGGGTACTGACAAATTTTGGAATATATGTTTTGAGTTTCTAGCTCTCTCAGCTATTACCCTTCCCCATTGGAGCCTGTCATAAAGGCTGTTAGAGACAGAATATTTGAATGACCTTCTTGTTATTATTTTACCTTTTTAAAATTATTCTTTTCCTAGGATTTGGAATTGTGTTTATAATAATTAAATTAATAAAAATGTAAATACTAATTAGAATTATATTAAACTGTTTGCACCATAGCCTTTTGTTCTGTTGGAAAGGGCTACTCACTTATATATATAAAATATTTCTGGAAAACTTAATAATTAAATCTTAATAATTCTACTGACTTGCTCATCAGATTTAGAGACAGGGTACTAATGTTTTTAAAATTCAAGATTATTTGATCCACTGGTCTGCCTTATTCCAGATACTTAAAGAGTTTCACAGAAAATTTTGAGAACCTAGCACCACACCACTTTGTAGAAAAAATACTGCTTACTTCAACAGGCAATGATTAGGTATAGGATATGAAAGAAAGAAAAAGTGTTCCTGCAGTTTATGTGTTCCCTGACACAATTTCATTACTACGGACAAGTTGTGTAGCTCCTTAGTACAAACCCTAGCTTTAAAAAGTTCATGTTGAGGCCATCATGCCAAATGTACCTGATTTACAGCCATGTTTATTAAAATCTGTAATAAAAATTCCATACAAGAAAAAATATATGAAGTTATTGTAAAGAGAATATTTGTTACCTTGGTAGCAAATAAAATCTGTATTATTATTGTGTATTTTATTTTCATTGAAGAATTGAATCCTTTTCAATTATTGTGTAGGATGGGAAAGTAGTAAACAAGGTTGTAAATCTCTGGAATTTGTTTCATGGTAATAGTACATTAAGCAGGCAACTGGTATTCTCCATGCATTGAAGTAGAACTACTATGACTCACTACTTTATAATTATGTGAGGATTATTAACACAACAGGAGAAGTAAATTGGCTACTCAGCACGAGTATCACCCTGTGTCTTACCTAATTGCATATATCCTAGGTTAGCCAAGCTAGGCAGATCTCCCATTGTGCTTGGAATTGAGAGATATACATAAAAATTGTAATAATTTACAAGGTAAAGTTGATTTTTAAAATTATAGAGGTTCTCAGAGGATTATTTAAATTGTTTGATATTTTTAATATATTTTTGTGTGATAGTTTTTTTGCTCAAAAAGCATCATAGCTAATAATTACAAAAAAAAACACCAAAAAACAAAACAAAACAAAACAAAACAAAAACAAAAACAAACAAACAAAAAAAAAACCCAGACAAAACCACTAAAACACTAAAACACCCCAAAATAAAACAAAACACTCAATGGGATCTAATTGAAATTTTATATCTTATCACTCTTATGTATCTTAGATAGCAAGTAAGTTTTTCAAGTTGAAGGAAAATGCAAACCAGGACTGAAATATTAGTAAATCTATATATCTTCGAGCTAGCTGCTAAAATCTTACGTAGTCACAATGAGCTGGCAGCTTTCAAACCAAATACACTTTTTAGAGGATGTGTGTGTATGTGTATATTGAATAAATACAAAAATGTGTTCTGGTAAGAATATTTATATTGTTTGCTGTGGTTTTAGGGAAGTAATGATATTGTTAAAAAAATTTCATAAAGTAGAAACATGCAAGTGTAAGAAATGCACTAATATTTAAAGAGAGATGCTGCCAAATGGTGTGAACTCCTTCTCTGCTCCTGGAAACACCAATGTGTAAAAAAATACATTTGTTGAGTAGTCTTTGAAATAGCTTCCAGGAATAAGGTACACATGTGCATAACAATATGATCTATGTAGTTAGTGACTTGTGGAAATAGAAGTTGTTCTGATGGTTTAAAATTACCTCATACACAAATGACCAATTTAAGGATCAACATGGCTGTGAATGCATAGGTATTATGAGATGAATTACTATTGATATTATGATATTAATAATTTTTTTGGCATATAGTTTTGTCTAAATCCCAAAAAGAGCTCAACTGAAGGGATACATATGCAAAAGAGCCTTTTAGAATCAAGTTTCTTTATCTCAGCTCTAATCACAACTGGAAATAGTTCTAATGTTCCTTGGCTAACTAAATTTAGTATAATAAACATATAATGAAAAGTAAATAAAGGAAAATATCTTGTGTGTGTGCACTGGTGTACATTTTCACTTTCATCCTTTTAGTAGCAAAAATTAAAATCCCAAACACCTAGTTTGTACACAGCCAAATCCAGAGTGTTTCCATTCTCAGCATCAAAGAAGACAAGAAAATATCAAAAATGCATAGTTATGTTATGATTTTTACTAAAATAATAATTTCATTTACTCTCCATTTTATGCATTTTTTGCATCTCCATTTCTTTCTCCATTATTTAGTACCTAAAAGAGTTAAACTGAAACACCTAACATTCTATATAAAAACAGAAAAATACAATTTTATTTAAGATAACTGTCACATGTGAAGAATAAAATACATTTGTCAAAACCTTTTTTGAGGAACTTTAGCTGTGCTATTTTGTGTAGGATTTGACTTTCCTCAGAGCAAACCACATGGTGCTGTGTTCTATATCTGCTCTTAACTCAGGGGTACTTTAATCATAGCAGAGAGAAGCATGCCCAGTATCAAGACCTTTTATGCTCCTCATGCTGCCCTGGACTACAGCTGAGACAGGTGATTAGTGTTTGGGTTCACCGTAGCCATGCCTTCTGGCACTCTGCTGGGCAGTAAAAGCTGAGGGAAAGGAGTAACAGCGACGTTTGGGATGCTATTTGTCTCCCCAAGTAACAATTGGGCGTGATGGAAACCTGTTTTCTTGGACATGGCTGAATGCCTGCTGGGACAGATGGTGAGGCCAGATGTGCGACAGCGCTGGCTGTGTGCGGGCAGGGCAGGGCAGGGCAGGGCAGGGCAGGGCAGGGGAGGGCGGGGCTGGGCAGTGTTCTGTAGATTGAATGCTGCTCTGCAGTTTTGTTTAAGTTCTCTGATTTTCCAAAGGTGCCTGTAAAGCTTTGCTATGTTGTTTTCACTTCTTGAGAATATCTTGTCACTGTTTCCCCTATGCATCTAAAAAGAATACCTGGACAGCTGTAAACCCTTCTAAAAGTCTCTTTGAGCAAGTTTTTTTAGGTCTCATACCTACCTGTCCATGGGAAGTGATGAATTAATTCCTTGCTGTCCTTTGCTTTTGTGCACAGCTTTCTCTTTACCTATTAAGCTGTTTAATCCACAATGTTACTGCAGATCTGTTTGCTCCTCAGCACAATTTTACTACATTATTGTGGGAACTCAAAATGTCTATCAGACATTTTTAGAGGTTCCAGGCCTTGGTCAGAGGCATTCTAGACCCTGGCAGACATCTGGAAACAGCTGTGATTTTGCGTTTGAGCCATGGAATGAATTGCCAACTTTGGAGGTGGAACAAGCAGTCACAAAAGGTTAGATAGTATAGTAAAAGTAGTTACAAAGTAGAGGGGAATTTTTTTTAGTATTGTACAGGGGGGTTTTAGCACATGTACAGGGGGGTTTTCACTTTGTACATGGGGGTCAGAAGTTCTAAGATGGAGGAAAGTGGGCTGATCCTGTTCTTCCTCCTTCTTCTTCTTTACCTCCATGTTCTTGGTGATGTTGGCACTCACAGATTGGTTTAGGGTAGAAAAACACTTGGCAACATAGGTAGTAGGTATTGGGGAATAATTGTAAACATGTTATACATAATATATCATATAAAAGATAGCAGCAGCCCTGGGCGGAGAGGGAGACGAAGAAGACAGCAGCTAGAGAGGATGTCAGGGTGTGTGTGTGCCTCTACCCAGGCCGCTGATCAAATAGCTGCAGTCCAAGAACATAATCTGTTAGATAACTAGCAATAAACTGCCTTGAGACCGAACAGCTAAGCCTGCGGAGTTTTTCTGTGGAAGCACGGGTTGGAGGAGGAATTTCACCACCACATGAGATCCCAGAGCAAGGCCGGGGTTCTCACACATTATGACTGAAATTTTTAGATAATTTCTTTGAAACTGCTGGTATAAATTCTTTCAGTGCTCATATTACTCAGAATAAATGAAATACCTCAGTGGTGTATAGATGGGCAAGTATTTCTGCAAAGTTTGATAGTGAATCCCAGAGAATAACAGATTATTGCCACAAAGGAATTGGTTGCTGCATTTTGGGAGGGCTGGAGATAAATGGGTTTTTGCAGTTCAGTCATGGCAATGTTCACTCTATTCCCTTTACATCTTCAACCATTCAGGTATATGTCCTTGTTTTTTAATTTTTTTTTTATACTTTCTGTCATGTTGGATATCATCATTCAATGGAGGGAAATATGTTTAATTATTTTATTTTTTTTCTTGATATAGAGTTACCCAATAATCAATTTCAACAGTATGAAAAGCTTGACACAGTGGCAGGTTTATTATTAAGAAAATATGACATTAAAAAAAATTCTCAAATGTAATTTTCTTAAGTATGTATATATTATAGATTAAAAATTCTACATTTTTTATTGATGACAATGTATATGATATTAGTTTTGGAAATATATTTTTCTTACTAAAAATATTCCTCATGCAAGGGAGGTTAGAGACAATTATCTTAAGATAACTACAATACTTATAAAAGAATTTTCCTTCTAAAATTAAAATTTAATTCAGATAGAAAAATAAAAATGAGAAAAAAGAACTGATCAACCTATGTGATTAATGAGCGTTTAGAATGCATGGGTTTATATACAGAAGAGAATATGTTTTGTTTCTCTTTCTGTTGTCAGTAAAAGAAGCCAGAAGTGAAAAAAATGTATTTAATTGTATGAGTTTTACAGTTTTTCAAAAATCTTATAGTTCTTTCCCTTAAGGAAAAAAAAAAAAAAAAAAAAAGAAAAATAAAAAGCCAGCACAATTTGTTTTATTTAAAATTACTCTTCAGGCTTTTGAAATGTATTTCTTTCAGAGCTGTCTTCTTATAGCAGTAATTTTGTCCTGAATGGGGCATTTATCTGATTTTGTATCTTCAACAATAGCTCCAGATGAGCATATAACCAGGGACAAATTTAAAAGCACTAATGCAGCTTTATCTGTTTGAAATGCCCTCCTCTATCATCAATATCCACTGAACAGTAGGACCAAAGATGTGGTGTTTTTTGAGTACCACCCAGTTTTTATTAATCTCTCACAAGAAAGCTATACTTCTGGCTCTCAAAAATACCACAGAATATTATTCTGGGCAGCTAAAAAAATAAACAAAACAAATAAAATAAAATAACTCTGACCTTCATACCTTCATCTAAAAAACCTAGTAGCATATTTTATTTGCATGAGTCTGTGAATATATCATGCAATAATAGACCATAACAGAAAAAAGCTTTCTAGAAGTGTTTCAGGCTCACCAGTATTTTGCTGCTTTGCTCACAGATTTATGCAAAGTTTTGTTTCCCTCTGAGATTCTTCTGCAATGTAACTTTCTTGTTCTTTATCTCATGTGTTCCTTTTTGATCAGCAGCTCTATTTTGTAGGCAATGCCTTTTGTTCAGGAGATAAGACCAGCCTGACCTGTTCAAGACAGACTTGACTCTAGCTGTGACTATTGCTATCTGTTCATGTAGGCAGGAGTTTTAGTATGGCTGGCTTACATGCTTCTTTCTCCTAAAATGCGTCTTTCATCTTCAGCCCAGTGAGGTTCTTAAGTACAATGTAGCAGGTCAGCATTTAAAACTGACCAAAATCATGAATAAAATTCAAAAGGAAGTGCAAACTTACATGATGATGTAGCGATGTTTTCTGATAATATTTTCTTTCTTATTTTCCCAATAATTGCCTGATTTTTTTTTTTTTTTTTAGGCTACTGTTGCTTTCATGAAGTAATTTTTTATAAGCTCAGGTTCTTGCATTTGAGTGATAACAGTCAGTTCAGAACCTATGCCTATGACTTTACCTATGTTAGGAGTAGAGTGTTCAGCTCAAGGTCAGAAAGACATAATGAACATGACTTAACTATAACTTCTAACAATGACACAATTTCTTGATTGTGTCTGTACTATAAGTGAAGAACTGTGAATAACCTCTAATTAAAAATTACCCATATTAGAACAAAAATTGCAGTGAAGAGTTTCTGTTAGATAAAATATTTTTTCTAATATGTACAGCATCAGTTGCTACATTTGATACATTGATCCATATATATGATTTATACCTGTATATATGAGTAGAGTTATTTTCCTGACTATACCAAGTCTTTTCCTGATATCCATGGGATAGTTGCACACCTATCAATCTAAAAATTCTAATGCATTACCAAACTATCTTCTACTTATTTTCCAGAAAATAATAGTTTTAATTTTTTTTTTTTAGATATTTCTATGCAAATGTAATATAAGAGGTGGAGGGAAGGTGAAGGGAAAGGGTGAAGTTAATTTTTTTATTGTCATTATGTGATTTTTTTTTTTGTGGGAGCAGTGTTTTTAGGATTGGGATTTTTTTTTTCCAGACACCACATCCAATTAAAGTTGTTTTTTTACCTCAGCTTTCCACTCCCGTATCTGTATCAGCTTCTTAAATACAAAAATAAAATGTTTTGGGGGTGAAAGTATTATAAACAAGATTAGTTAATTAAATTTGTAATCCTCTTTCCACTTTTTATTAATTTACTAGTTTATTAATCTAATTGTTCTATTTTTCTGTAGTATACATGGTAACACAAAATTACACAGCAGAGGATAAGGTGAACTGCAGTGCACAGAAACTACAATGTTTCAGTTAATTGAGAGAATATACTGTACAGATATTTCTGATTTTTTTTTCCATTATCTAAGCCAAGATTTATATTCATTTTTTCTCCTTACAGGTAGCTTACTGAAAGTTTAGTATTTTAACATGCACAGTAAACACAGAGGTATAAAACTAGTTACGCTTTTCCTACACTGGAGGGCAAACAGGATTTATTAGTAGTATCTTTTTCCAAATGTTTCAACACTAAATTAACAAATGACAGCAACAGTAATAGTTCTGCATGGTCAATACAGTCGTCACATAAATGTATCTTAATTTTAAAAGTGCATTTTAACCAAAGTTTTACTCAGATATGAAAGTTCAAATTAAATTATGCATTTTTTAAAAAATAATTTTTCTGAGAAATCTGCTTTGCCTGTTGCCACTACCAATATAAATTTCTCTCCTGAACAAAATTTTGGCATGTTTAAAATCAATTTTGCTGCCTTGCTCAAATTATAATTAAGAAATCATTTCATACGGAAAGGAGACATGGCCACTTCATTTGTGTAATTGTATTTAAGAGGGTAACAAAAGTGATGATCCTATAAAATTTGCATCTATGGTTATGGGCCTGAATTTCAAAATTAGCCACCCTTGAATGAGTTGTATTCTGCATGCTGTCCTTTAGCTTTTGCAGCTGCACAGGTTCAGAATTATATATCATTGGGAAGTACGGAATGAAGATCCTGGAACCAGTTTTAAAATAAACTCTGAAAAACAAGGGAATCCTGAGAATGATAAGTGGTTAACTTGATGTCAGACTGGCAATCATCCTTTCTTTCTCATTTCATTTTTATGACTTTGTAATCTTGGCCTCACACCATCTGCAGGAAAAGGACAATTTCATTGCTAAGTGATCACATTTAAATTTGTTTAATTAATTAAACATAAATTAAATTTATGTTTAATTTCCTAAAAGCAATAAGACTGTTGCTCTTTTTGCCTTCTTTAACCTGAAATTTTTGGGACTTGCTACTTAACAGTCAAGATACTGTTCCAACAAACTCTTGGTATTACTATTCATTTAGTTTCTATTCTCTGTCACACTGCTTGCTAAGTTCTTTTTCTTTCTGTGTTGACCTGACAGCTATAAACACATCTAACCTAAAAATGCAAAAGAAGCTGGATTTCTCCTTAAAAAAAAAGAGAATAAGAGAAGCACCTGCACAGGAAAAATCTGTCCATTGCCTCATGAAATAAATTATTCAATGTATTGACTAAATCACCATTTTTTATCTAGTTCAATGGGGAAAAAATTCTTCTGTTACTTATTATTGACTTAGTTATGTGTCATAAAGCTGTGGAGTTGAATTAACTTTGACCAGAGCAGGGTAATTTGTGTGAGCAGGTGACAGTATTCCTATATAGTCTATCCCCCGAAATTCTCATTCTATAAAGATAAGTTACAAATAGAGAATTAAAAGGCCCGCACAGAATCTTGTTATGTTCTGCATGCTTCTGTAGACAGGGATTGCAGTAATTGATTGGTAGTATCCATGTAGACTGATAAAGGGTCCCATGGCAAACCCTGCCTTCTCTTGCTATTGACCTCTTAGGCGTGCTCTGCTGCCTGCTCATCAGGCTTCCATCTCCAGTTTCCCTTTTCAGCTGACTGAGTTTGTAACTAAAAACTTCAATTCAACCTTGTCATGGCCCACTCAGTGCATGTTTATTCCAGCTGGACATCCTTGCCTGTCAGAATCCATTCACATTTCAAATGATATTTTATCGGTAAGAGATGTTTGCCCCTTTGATGTTTAAATTATATCCTTCTCTGGCCTTACTCTAAAGCTGTGCTTTACTCCTAATAGGGATAGCTCTCATTAATTTTAATCATATTAAAGGCAAAAATTCCTAATAGAAGTGTCTGAGCATTTTGTGTCACGGATAGCACGTGCATGTCTCATTCTGATGCTGCTACATTTGCCTACTGCGTGCCAGCATTTTTTCATTTTTTGAACAGGTATTATGCTTATTGAGAAATCACATTGCAGGAGTGTAAAAAAAATTGGATACTTAAAAATATGTTTATTTTAAAATACATTAGTTACTTTAAAACACAGAATCACAGAATAAGCTGAGTTGGAAGGGCACCCAAAAAGATCATCAAGTCCAACACCTGGTCCTGTACAGCCCCATCCCCAGGAATCATCCAAGTGCCAATTGTCCAAACTCTTCTTGAAGTCTGTCAGGCTGATGCTCTGACCACTTTCCTAGGGAGCCCAGACACCCTCTCAGCTGAGAACTTTCTTCATAATATTCAACCTACACCTCCCACTGGCACAACTTCAGACTATTCCCTCAGATCAGCGCCTGCCCCTCCTCTTCCGTTCATGAGGAAGTTATAACTGAAGTGAGGACTGTCCTTAGTCTCCTCCAGGCTGAACAGACTAAGGGGCCTCAGCCAGTCCTCATACAGCTTTCCCTAGGGCTCTTCACCATCTTGGTAGTCCACTTTGGGATACTTTCTAGGAGTTTAATGCTTTTTTTTTTTATATTGCAGTGCCCAAAACTGCACAAAGGACTTGAGGTGGACACTCCAGTACACAGCAGAGCAGGAAAATTCCCTCCCTTGCCTGGCTGGTGAAGCTGTGCCTGATGCCCCCCAGGACAGGGTTGGCCCTCCTGGCTGCCAGGGCACTGCTGACCCATGTTCAGCTTGCCAGGACCCCCAGGTTTGTTTCCATGACCCTGCTTACAGCATCTCATTCCCAGTCTGCCCATACATCCAGGGTTGCCCCATCCCAGATTCAGGATCCGGCACTTTCCCCTGTTGAACTTCATGTGGCTGGTGCTTGCCCAGTCCTCTGGTTTGTCAAGGTCCCTCTTCATGGCCTCCCTGTCCTCCAGGGTGTCAACAGCTCCTCCCAGTTTTGTATCATTTGTGAACTCAGTATGTCTTCCAGTCCTACATCCAAGTAATTTATGAAGATGTTGAAGAGCAGAGGGCTGAGGATGGGGCCTTGTGGAACCCCACTAATGACATGTCCCCAGTCTGACGTCACCCCAGTCCCTGTAACCCTTTGTGCCTGAACTGTGACCCAGCTGCTCACATCCCATGATATGTTTGTCCAGCTGTGGGCTGCACATTTGGTCCAGAAAGATCCTGTGAGAGACAGTGATATTAAAATCCAAAGAGATCCAACTGGCTTCCTTGATCAGCTGGGTGGGTTACCTTGTCATAAAAGGAAATCAGGTCTGATAAGCAGGATTTTCCTATCATGAAGCTGTGCTGGTTCTGACCAATTACTGTGTTGCCCTTCAGGTGTTTTTCAGTACCCCCAGATTAATCTTCTCCATAACTTTACTGGGCACTGAAGTGAGACTGACAGGCCAGTAGGTTGTAGAAGTTTTTATAAGTTTAGTTTAACACTGAATTAGAATATAGAAATTTCTTTTATATATGACATGAAGTATTACTATGGTTTCATATATTTTAATTTTTTTCCAGGTATCTTCACACCAGATTTATTTTAAGGAATAATGAATATAAACAGCTATTTTCAGTGGTAGTTTTAAGGAATCAAAACTCATGAAGAGCAGTATATTTTTTTAAGCAGACAATCCAAACAAACAAAACATACATGAGACAGAATCTTATAGAAAATCCTATGAAGTAAGCTTTAGTACTCAGAGACATAGGCTGATCCTGTGCTCCAGACGTTCTTCCTCCAACCTGAGCAACATCATATTGAGAAGGACTGCAAACTTACATGAGGGTACAGTCAATTTAGTTTGTTAAGTAAGAGGTCTTACTATACTCTAAAAAAATACCTTAGTATCTGCTGCAGTCTCATTTCTTCCCTACCTCTTGAGCCAGCACTAATGAAAATTATTTGTCTTTCTTTGTAGTTAAAAGTTGATTTACAAAACTGTGGAGCAAGCAACTGGTCTTGATCCAAGCAGACCAGTGAGTTTTCAGGCTTGCATCATTAATACAAAGGCTCACATATCAGACTCTTGGCTAAAGCAGTAAAACATTTTTATAAAATTGCCAGTAGTTTAAGTTACTAGTGATTTATCATCATTAGTGGGATAAGTGGTACTCTTGTATATTTAATGCAAAAATAAAAATCAGCTTCCAAAAGCTGCCTACTGTCCTCTATTTTTGTGAAGTACTGGTATTGCAAGTCAGAAACCTCTATAACAGAGGTAGACTCTGGAGGTTCTAATGGAAAAGGCAGTGTTCTCAGTTGTCCTTAAAACAATGGAAATATATTGTTTATGTTTGGACAGACCCTTCCTATCCCATCACTTTTGTTCCAAACCCTTGGATTGCACAGGCTAGCAAAGTATTGTAATATCAGAAATAGTAAGAGGAAAATAATATTAATTCATCCTTTGTATAAGAGCCAAAATAAAACTTCAGCAGTATGCAATGAGAAATAACAGAGGTCCAACTTTCACTGGAAGGTAGAGGCATAAAGCTGCCATATGAGTGGCTCCATATTGGAGCATTTATATACAGGTCTCCTAAGTTCATTCTAGAATCATAGAGGTTGAACAGTGGAAAAAAATTGATCACCAAAATTAAATTTTCCATATTTTCTTTTTTTTTTTGTTGTTGATCCTTACTTTTCCAGTGTTTTTTGCATGTAAATGTGTTTTTGTAGGGAGCTCTGTCCCATAAATTTACATTTTTATTTCTTATCCATTGCTTCAAATGCTCACACAGGTTTTAACCCTCACTGTGAATGCCATATTTACTTGGAATCCAGACTTATTTACATAGTCCTGGTAAGTATCAGAGTACATTTAAGGAGAGCGTTTATGAGAAGTTTAGGAAGTTACTAATCTCTCTCCACATCTGGAGAAAATTTTCATACCTGGGGGGACTGCATGGATGATGGAGAGACCTAGTAAATATGGAAAGTGGTTTTAGTAAGTGCAATTCAGTGACTGTGGGACTCAAGGGTCCTGATCTAACCACCTGTCAAGCTTTGCTCCCTCCTGATTTTGTTCAAATACCAAATTTTATGTTGTCATGCATTTAAAACTGATCTTTTACTGGTCTTTCAATCTTGTGTTAGTTTGTTTTCTCTGTGGGAGCTTGAGATGTTTGTGGAAAGAAATCTAGTTTGTCATGATCTACAACCATTACCAAATCACAAAGCACAGAAATCAATATCCCAAACCTGAGTGAAAATAACACAGACTTGCTTGCATTAAAATGCACAAAACATGCACATTTTAGTGTTACCTTTGCTCCAAAGTGAATTTGCTTTTGCTATCTTATCACGCTAGCTTTTTCCCCTCCCACTTTGGCCCCAGCCCAACATGTTTGTTGGCTGTGACTAGAGCTCAAGACAGTGTAAAACCAAAAGCAGCAATTGCATGAAGGGGTGGGGGCAGAACCCCTGAACATAATTGGATAAAAATGGTTCTGTGATCCCTTAAAGGGGGACAAACACTTCAGTTGCTGATTGGCACTAGAAATCCGATTTGCCCTGAAAACAGAATTGAACCCAGTTGCCTGGCAGACATAATAATTTCCTTCTCAGGGGAAAAATAAATGGATTGAATGAGTTTTGTGCTTATCAAGCAACTAAGAAAGTCTAAAACTCTTTGTTTTCCAATTTCTATTTACATGTGATCAGGACATAAGGTCAGAAAGATATTGGTATAAAAGCATTTATAAATTCTGCATTTTTGAATCAGAGACTTCTTTCTGTGTCTTCTATTGCCAATTCATCTGCAAAGTAGGTATTAGCAAATTGCCTGTAGGATTATATTTTTAGTGCAGCATTAAAATACCTCTTTAGATTTTTAACAGCAAGGATTTTAATTTCTATCTATTACCCCCAAATAGTTTGCCATCACATTTACTTTTACTTGCTCTTAAATCTAGTACATTTAAAGATGTTCAAATTTTTCTGCATTATAACCATCTAAATTTTTACATTTTTACAACTCCGTTATTAGGCAGGTGGTTAGCGTCTTAATTAATTGTAGATACACAGGCGTTCATTCTTCTTAAAAACTGAGTCCATTAGATAGCTATTTGCATATTTTTTTTTTCTGAAAAAACAACTCACAACAAAAAATCCTTACAGGATAACTACTCACATCAAGCTGTACAGATAAGAAACTATTGCTGTGGATGTTTCATCTACTATTAGTTCTGAACATATGATGCTACAGAACTATCACAAAGCTCTTATAAATGACCACAGAATCTTCTTTCAGCGAGAAAGATTCCCCACAGCTTCCCTTTCAGAGGATAACCTACCTGCTTTGTACAAAAGAATACTGCTCTCTAGTGGAATATGGGAAAAGATTCCATGACCTCACCACTTAGCTGCCTCTGCCTGCATTCTTAGCTTTTTGCACATGAAAGGCAGCTTAGCTTTGTCCTAGAGTTATGACATGTTATGATATATGGCTACAATTACTGTGATACTATACTGTGAAGTGGCTTTTCTTTTGTAATCAAGTAAGAGAATTTTTTTCCCTGCAAAGTCCTCTGTAAATTGAAACCAGTCGTGGGGTTTTTATTTTCTTTTTTTTTTTTTTTCTTTTTATTTTTCTTTTTTTTTTCTTTTTTTTTTTTCCATTTTTTCTTTTTTCCTTCTTTCTTTTTTTTTTTTTTTAAGAATGCTGATGTCTATATCAAGAGTGTGGAACTAATAACTATTTAATTTAGAGGAGAACTCATAATAATTTAGCCGGCATAAGGTTAATTTGGAAATGATTAATAGCTAAATTTCTACAGCTGGAAATTTTAATAATCTCTCTCTCTGGAATTTATAGTGATAATATTTTATATTCAGGATTTGCTTTCTGTTGTGATCATTGCCTCCTTTGGAGTGTGAAAGGTTTTCTGAAGCAGGGATCAAGTTGTACAAATCATTCAATACATTCTGTCTGTCTCAGCGGGTGGGACACTATGAGAACACACACACACAAAATGTGGTGCTTTTAGTTTCCTTCCTCCAGGGCTAGCTGTAGATCTGTCATCTGTTTGGCTAGACGTGATGGGATCAGGGCTCCTTTGACAGCATTAATCGCTATCACTACTCACAGCAAGCCTGCAAGCTAGTGAATTGACATGCTGGACATACTTAAAATAGGAATGTAGTGCAGGACTGAAATGAACCTAGCCTGGAATGTGCTGTAAGTGTGCATTCTAAACAGGCATCCACTGCTTTGAGGTATTACAATGTTAAACCTGAAGCCAGCTGTTTTCTGAAGATTTATTTTCAACATGTCTTGTCCCTTAGGCACTGGAAACTAACTTAAAACATCATCTGCAAAAGAGCTGGTTAGCCAATGCCTGGAGTGCCTGGTTCTTCTTTTGTTTTCTGGAAATGGAGGCAGTCACAGTACGTTAATGCAGGAATTTTCTGAATAGTACCTCACTGAATAGCTGTTTAAGGCACTTAATTTTCAGAATGAAAATAGAGGTATATGAAGAGATATGTAAATAAATACAATATTATTTTCCTTAAAAGAAAGCAATGAATTGCAACGGTTATAAACTGCACCCCTTCCACCCCCCACCTCCCTCCCGAACCAAACAGAAAGAACACAAAACACAGCAAACAAAAAAAAGGTCTCCTGAAGCAGACAAGGAAAGTAAGCATAGGATGGTTGCCTCAGAGGTTTTACTCCTTTCTTTTCTGAAGAGTGTCCTCAGCATTCAAGTGAGGATTTGAAATTTACGAATTTCGAAATATCAGTTTAGAAATTTGTGAGATGCCACAATTCATTGGCAACTATACTGAAAGCAACGTATCAGAAGAATAGCTCCTCTTCTGAGATACTCATAGAATTTGAAATTTGTTCTGATTTATGCTGTTGACTAGTCATTAACAATTTTGTAAAATTTTCACTAGTAACAAATCTTACCATTAGGAACAGTTTCCACAAACAATTTAGTCAGTAATGGGGTATATTTTATTCAGACAAATCTTCTATGTTGCCATCACACCAAAATGGAGGTTTTCTCTTTTGTTTGGTAAACAAGGATAGATATTCATCACTATGCATTTCTGCTGCCATTTATGCCAGAAATGAATTCTTAAATTAGAATAAACCCCCCAAAAAATTTTAAATTTATTATTGAAACATGTAGGGGTTTAGGATGACAAGATTATTGTCTTCTTTTACTAGCAAGGAAATTAAGATAGAAAGAGTAGAAGATGAAGTGTTAAAATTATATAAGATTTGCACTGGTACTGGGAACAGAATCCAGATCCTTTGCCTCCTATTCCTGTGCATTAACTGGAATATTATGCTTCCTTCCCTGGAGTATTTAAATTCATTCATTTCCACTGGTAATGGAGAGTTTTCCTGGGGGTGGGAAGAAAAACTATAAATGGAGAGTATGAACAAAACTATCTGGAATAGAGGAAAACAGAAGCAGAAATCATCTGCAAAATCTGGTACAGTGATATAGAACAAATAATGAACTATGGGTATCATGTGATAGTTTTAAAGCACATATAGCAGAGTGATCCTTGATAGTTCTCAGATGTCTTTAGCACTTAAATTGCAGGACACAAAGCACAGGTATTCATTCTGTGGCATGATGGCAATATTCAAGTTATACATCAAGGCTTTCACTGTGTAGTAAGTGATAACAGAGAGATTATGGGTTTCTCCTGAACAAACTTTCCATACATGGTGTTACTACGGGTAATGTGGTTTCTGACAGAGTGAGAAAAATTTCCTTCTGCTTCAATACAAAATATTGACATTTTCCTATTGGCTCAGTAATTATCATTAATTAATTGGGATGGATGATTGTGAAGTACATTATTGGCACTATTACTTGGCACTCTTTAAGTGCCAAGTAATATTGTTATTGATTTACAGTACCTTTTGCAAACATCAGGCTTTTACAGAATAAGAAAAACAATAATTAGTACAGGACATGTTGGTTTTTAAAGTTGAATTATATGGGTAAATGACAAAATAGAATGAAAAAAATCTTTCAAGCAAACATTCAAAGGAAGTCAGGGAGTTAGCTGTTCAGCTTTCTTCTCAGAGAGTGCAATAAAATCAGAAACAGATGAGAAAAGCCACATTCCCTAGAATAGCACATAGTAAAGTTGATAGACGAGGTAATACATCAAAAAACTAATTATACATTCAAGATGAATTTTGAAATGTTTTTAAATAAAGGAGAGTATAATCAAAATAGCCTTCATCCACATATCTCCTACTCTCATCGGTCACAACCCCTAGATATGCACATGAAAACATTCCTTTTCATATGAACCTGACTCATATCTAAGTCCATAAAGTTCATGTCTAAGTCCTTATTTTCTACGGCACAAGCAGTGAGTATGTACATCAAACACACATGGTGGAGAAAAAGACTTGGTGTTTCCATAGCCAGAGACTATGAATGGGTCTTTCAGGACATATAAGGACCCTCTAAAAAGATGCAAGTGTTTGTTAATTTCTAACTTGCTTTTGTTTTGCTTCATCATTCTTCTATCTGTCAACTATCCTAAAATATTGTTGTATCAGCCTTAAAGAGTTTTACCAAATGCACAAGAATTTCCAGTGATCATTTAGAAGAAGGAAATGCTGGAGATTTACATCCCATAGGGAGTAATTGTATATGCTTAAGTGCTAAATTTTATCTGGATTTATCTACTTCAAAAGCATATGTATATAGGAAAGACTTTGATGTTACATCTGTCTTTGGTGACCTCTCATACTATTTCTTCACAATATTTAATATAATGGCATTACAGACTATTTTGAGCATCAGTATTACCTAGGGCAATGAAATATTAAGAATGAAAACAGACGGCTACATAGTTTTCAGACGAGATCTTATATCCAGAACTGTGTCTCCAAGGTTTCTTGAGTCCACATTAATATTTTCAATTCAGGGCAATTCAGGTGCTTTAGACCAGAATTGTTCTCAGAGCCCCTGAAAATTTCCAGATCACAAGTTTGGAGGCATGTGCTAAATTCAAAGGAAACAGCAGATCCATTATCAAAGGAGGCAGCTCTTGACTGTCCCTTCATTCTAACATTATAATAACTTTACTCTTATTGTCAATGCATCAGTATCTCATGTCCAACTTCTAAATAACATTTCTCAGAAGGGGAAAAGACAAATACACTGGGAAAAGTGAAAGGAATACAATAATGGAAGTACTAAAAAAGACAGAATGTAGCTTGGAATCCCCAGAGATCATAACCCCCAGCTGTCTTGTTAAAAGCTGTCAGAAGGGCATTTGGCATTAATACCGCAGCTAATACAGTGCTTAGAACATATATTGGCTTTCTTTATTGACTATAGGCTATACAAGATACAGAATTTGCAACAATACAATCGAGATGGTATTTAGATTGCGTTTCCTATTGGTTTATAATATTCTGTTGATAGGAAATATGACTCAGCCTTAGATATTTCAGATACGTGTATGTGTGACCATGAGAAACTGCAGACATGGCTGTGATGGGTAAGAAAAATGGACTTCTGTTTCATAGGTCCAGTGAAGTCCAGAGGAAGTGAATATTTAGGCTCTTGCTTAGTCATAGAAAAAAGGAATTAATTAATTTTCTGTTACTTTAAGCAACCTATTCCTAAAAAGGAATATAAAAAAAAAAATCTTTCCATTGTTTTTTGTTTGTTTGTTTTTGTGTTGTTGTTTTTGTGTTGTTGTTGTTCATTTTTGGTTTTGTTTTGTTTTGTTTTGTTTTGCTTTGAGTTTTTTTTTCATCTGTCTGGGCTTCTAGGAGGAACTTACTGTGATGCTTAGGAATTTTTTTGAGAACTGATTCTCAGCCATCTAATACAGATGATCTGAAGAAAGCCTACAAGAGAATTGGAGGTGGTCTTTTCAGAAGAGTATATAGTGATAGACAAGGGGTAATATATATGTAGAGATACCAGGAGTAATAATTTTGAACTGAAAGAGGATAGGTTTAGGTTAAATATTAGAGAGAAAATAGTCAGGGAATGGAATGAGTTGCCCAGAGAAGTTGTAGATACGTCATCCCCAGAAATGTTCAAGGGCTCTGAGCAACCTGGCCTATAGAAAGGTGTCCCTGCCCATTGCAGGGGAGATGTTGGAACTGAAAGATCTTTAAAATCACTTCCAACACAAAGTGAGTCTGTGATTTTGTGGCCGCTCTAGCAGATGTTGATAGAGGTGGCCACCTTCCCAAGAGTGTCTCCTGGAAGGGACAGATAGCTCCACGAACCATCAGACACTCAAGCAGCCAGGTGTAGTGTAGTTGTGTGACCCAGAAGAACAAGAAAGACTCTGCACAATCTTCCAACTGCTGTCTATTCTCCAAAGGCTAGGAGGTCCAGGGATAGCAGGGTAAAAGGGTAGGAGTGAGGCTCAGGGCAGCAAGTAGAAGGGTCACAGTGACAGAGATCTCGGAACAGGGGAGGATCCAGGGTATATAACAGGGGCAGGGTAGGCAGGGCATGGAAACCTGGAAACAAGTGGGAGAGAGGACAAGAGGAGTTGTGAGGATGGAGTGATGGGGTGATGACCAACGGGGACATAGAGGAGGAGTGACATATAACAGGAACCAATGGGGAAACATAGAACACTGAACTTTCTAGAATGGGGGAATGGACCACAGTTGATTGGCACCCAGTTGATTGGCACCACAGTTTTACATAAAGAACAGTGAACCAAGGGAGAAGGTTTCAAGTCCTCACCACAACTTAAACAAATGTATCTTCCCAGGGCATTCCTTCCCCTCCATTTTCCATGTGGCCTATTACATGATTCTATGAAAAAAAAGAAATTTTGAACATTTATTAGGATAGGGGTGATGCTTCCAAATGGATATTAATCTCTGGTCATTACTCATAAAAATGTTTCTACTCAATCCTCAGAGATAATATTGGAGGAAATCTAAGTTTGTCAGTTTTTCGAGCTTTATCATTTGACTTTAAAAAGGGTATGATTCAGTCAACAGAGCAGAAGAACAACTAACACTAGAAGGGATGCTGTATACTTAATGCAGATTTGAAAGATTTTTCTACCTGGAAGCTCAACCATTTAATGAGAAAATGAGAGTAAAATTATACTTACATATATTTATTTTGGTTCCTGTTCATAAAGCAGATTGGCAGATCTACATAACTATGGTCTTCTATTGTCGAGATCAATATAGAGAAATGTGCAAAAAATCCTGTTTACTTCTTTCTGTAGTTGCAATATCCCCTTGATTGTAATATTGAGGAAAGGTAGAATCAGATACCAACACTTTATAGTGTTTCTAACTGTCTATTTCTACACCAACTTTTAGTTGATGGTTAATTAAAACTCAAAAAGTACACAGTTTAATCTTGAAATATCAATTTCCACTCATGGGACACGACTAGAAACGCCAGACCCTGCTGGCAAGTTTTAACCTTCATAACTAAAGGAGAAAGTATCAGGTCTGCTAATTGTCTTCCTTGTACCAAATGGCATCAGATTTCCAGTTGTCTGGAAATCCCTTTTCTATTGCTTCTCTCAATCATACTAATCAACTTTTAATTAATATAAATGAAAAGGAGAAGGAAAGTCTTAAGGAAAGAGCAAAAATGGGAGGAGGTGAGAAGTTTCTTACCAACTGGTTATCTTGTGAAACTCATCTTTTACATTATCTGAAGCTTTCCTGTGACTGGGTTTCCGTTATTATAATGATGTATTTCTAAGAAGGTGGGAGAAGTTCTTGATTTTTTGCCTCAGTCCTCTGGATGAAATATTTAATTTTTGCACCACTGTAATCTCTATACCACTGCAATTTCTGTTGCTTCAATGGTTTGAAGCCAATGTGCAGCAAATGAAAGAACCTTTTGAATTACACTGAATGTACCACAATGAGCTTTTAGGTATTATGGTATACGTATTTCTAACAATAGAAAGACTTTGATATAATATGATTTTATAAATATCTGCCTCTGACTTCCAGACAAAGAAGGATCCTTACTTTACATCAGAATTTAGATTTAAAAACATAATTGAAATCAAAAGAGTTGAAGCTAAGTAAACTTAGTCCTTTAGAAGGAAATAAAAACCAAACTTTCTCCCCAAATGTTTTTATAACATTCACTATTAAAGTTGCCAATTATTAAAAGTTAATTAAATCCCTTTTGATCTGCTTATGACTGTAATATCTGCTTAAACCATGAACAATTCATAGGTCACTTTGGAAGTAAAATTTCAGATCTCAGACTGTGTAATAAGTTAAAAAATGTCTCTAAATTTCCTGGTGAAAATTAACATTCTAATGTTCTTTTTTTTTTTTTTTTTTTTTTTTTTTTTTTTTTTTTACTTCATTGACAAAAGATCAATGTTCTTCTCTGGAAAAAGTTATAAAATCTTTGTAGGTGATATGTACTCCTCTATGGAGGTCAATACATATGACTCTGCAGATATGTCATATATCCACTATTACTTTTTGTGTTAAACTAATAAAAAGTAGACACACCTTTTGGGCGTACATTTTAGAATATGCAAGTGTGCTGACTGACACCATGATAATCTGGACCATATTAGAAAAAAAGTTTAATCCTGTTTTTTTTTCCATTCCCATAAAATAATGTGGAAAATATGCCTAAGCACGGAGTTTATTTTCAAGATGCATCTGAATCATCCTGATTAATAGATATTCTCAAAGTGTGTGGACAGAATTGTATGGATTTCTTGCATGCAACTTTCATCCCTGTACATATTACCAGAGTATATTTTTATATGCTCAATTCACTGTTTCTTTGTATCTTCCCAGCTCTACCAAGTCCACTCCAATGTTGAATTTGCTTTTAATATGGATGAATTTTGCAAAATAGCCAGACTTCCTACTAGGTTAAATCAGCACTACAGCATTTTTACTAATATTTTCATATCAAAAATGACTTTATTTTCCTTTCCTTTATTTGTTTTTGTTCTGACAGTTTGGTGACCCTGTTGAAGATTACTCAAGTTTTTTACTCATTCTTTGTCTAAAGTCCTGCCGATAAGGTCATAAAGGTAAAAATATATAGGAGTTGATAAATGTGCTCTGTATTTCTGAGAGACTTAGCATCTTGACACATGACCTGCTCTGCTGACATTGTAATATGCTTTACATTATTTCAATAAATTAATAGTTTAAGCTTAAAAGCTCCAAAATGCTCAAGATGAATATATCTAGAATTTACTGTGATGATCATACTTTTGTCTAATCTATACACAATTATGATAATGCTGCAATTTCCAATATGCTGCTACTCATGTGCATGGTTTTACCTAATGTTGTTCAGTACTGAGAAAATAAGAACCTGAGAAACAAACAGACGTATCTTGGAAAGCAGCTGTTTGCTGTTAGACAAATAACTTCAAAGAACTGCAGGAAAAAAAAAAGTTGGTTCCAGTTTTGTCATTGATTTTCCACATTGGATGTTTGATAAGTAAATAATCTGTGTCCCAGGCTACAAATGGGATTATTGTCTCAGAACTATCTTCTGGAGGATTGTTGTATTTCTAAATAACATAAATCTGCTCAGGTACTACAATGCTGAGAATGCAATCATAACAGTAAGAGAAAGATGCAGACATTTAAAGAGTTCGTATTGGGTTCAAAATACAGGGATAAGTAGAAAGTTCTGGTATGTAGCACACAAGAATAAAAATACTCCTCTTGAGTAAGTTACTGAACCATCATCACTTCTCAAACAATATTAATGAAATTTTAATATTTCTCTTAATAACTTACTTTGATATCTATGAATATAAGGAGCAATACAGAATAAAGGCATTCATACTACAGTAATTTCAAATCAAATGGAATGTGTGCTATACAGGACACTACCTTATAGTTCAATGTGGTTTAAAGGTAACTTATTTTTAAAAAAATCATAATCTTATATAAAACCTCTCTCAAAAAGACAAAAAAAAAGACATCATAAAAACATTTGGCTGCTCTCCTGTAAACGTACTGCCTAATTACAATTTACAACCCCATATTTTCCTTTAGAAATATCTTTAAAATAAGTTTCATACTGAAACAATATTTTTCTGCTTTTTCCAAATGTCAGTTCCTGATATATGTATGTACAAATTCATTATTTATTCAATAATTAAGTTCTGCGTAATCTCTTAATCGTGCCAAACAAAAAAACTCAAGTGGAAAGAGAACTTGCTTCACAGTCCTTTCTTTCTCCTTAGAGAAAGAAATTTTTAATGGAAGTTCAGATTCTGCTTATGATTTTGCTAAAAATATTGAACTTGATCATAGTTACTTAGTCCAAATATATATCTGGAAGAAAATATTTGAAGGTTTGGACCTGGCTCATATATATCATTGCCAGGTGCAATAAGAGAAGTAGAAGAAAGGGAGATGCTGAAGAGAATAAACGTCTTCATATTGTGGAAGCTGGAAGAGATATCCAGGAAGGATCATATGTTCAGGTGAAGCTGCATTTTGGGGCTAGCAAAGCAAAGGTGGCACAGCCTCTCTCAACCAATGAAGAGTGAAAATATGTAGGTTAGTTCTCCCTTGCACCTGACATAGCCAAATCATATGGGCATACAGTGATATGTAAGCAAAGCCACATACCTTCTGTGCCTCCTGGGGTCTGCCCTTCAACACAGATACATTAATCTGATAAGAATTATTTGACTGGCATTCTAAAGAGTTTAGGTGACATTGCAGTATCAGAGTTGCTTGAGTCTGAGTTCCTGATGACCTGGGAAATCCTGGTGTTTCCTACATAATGATTTGATACCACTGACCATAAATTTCAACTCTCTCAAACTTCCTACTAAAAAGGTTTTGTATGAATTTGGACGATATTGTACATATCTTTCATAGTAGCAACTGATTACTGATTACTCAAAAGCATTGTTAAGAACAAATAAATTTTGTATTTTAGCCATTAAATCTTTTCAACCACTTTCACACTGAAAAATGGGACAGAGCAGCTAAGTTACTGCCACCCTACAAGTAAAATTGCCAAAGATGTTCTAGTCCTCCCTGCCTTTCTTCCAAATCCTTCCCCATCCACTCTTTCCTGGCATTTAAAACAGTGTTAATCAATTATTTTGGGGCTAAATTTATAATGTTTAATCTCAGTCCAGAAGAAAAACATTTTTTTAAGAGTTAATAAATGTATTCTAGATTTCCACTATTCTGGGATTCTTGTATAGGATTCTTCTGGGATTCTTGTGAGTCCAACACATAAGTAGCTAGAAGTCAGTTACCTCTCTGTTTAGAAGTCACTCTACTTCGCTAGATGTATATTTCTTCCTAAATGTTGTCTAGCATGAAATTGAAGTTTTAACTGAGGTTCTGTGGGAGATTTTATGTGTTTGGTTTGATTTTAATAACTGCAAAAAAGATCTAGAAGATTGGGATTTTTACTATTTTTCCTTTCTTGTTTATTAGAAAAATAAATCCTTTCTAGACTTCTGAGACTCAGAGGAATAGAGGCTAATGAGGTTAACAACATATGGCATGCTCTGAAATGTACAGCAGAACAGACCATAACCTCTACTAGCCTATGATTTCTTGTCTGTAGAGCATACTAGTATGTTATAAGAGAGTAACAGAGGAACTGGGCACAGGCAGTGCATTTCTGCTACTCTGCCCTCCTAGCTCCAGCAGCAAAGATACAGAGACATCCTGAATTCAATTCTGTTCTTAGACTGATCATCCCAGTGATTAACGGTATGTTAAGATTTGAGAAAAAAAACTTTAGAACTGCCTTGGGACAGCTAATTAGGAGGAGATATGTCTTCATGCAAGTGATGTCCCCAGCACGTGAAGTTTGCTGAAAGTGTTGTGCAGGAGAACAACAAAGTTATGGTTTCAAAATACTCCACTGTGTTTAGTGAAGGAGGAGCACTTACATAACTGCAAGGAAAAACTGAAGATGGAAGCTTTATTTTTTGACTATGCTGAAAAATATTAATAAGTTGAAAAAGAGAAAAGCAGTTAAAATAAAATTCATGTGAAAAAATATTATCCACAATATAATAACGTTTATATAATAGAATGACTTTTATATAATAAAATAACTTCTATTAACATTTTTGGAAAGGTACAAAATGGTACTTGAGTACATGCTAAATGTCATGCTTTTGAGATTTGAAAGTGTTACAGTTGGTCTAGTCATATTTAAAATAGCTGCTGAAACACTAACTGGAGCTGAACACTTGGAATCAGTCTATAGGCTGAGGTATCTGTGTTTTTCATTGGCATCTCCTTCAGCACTCTTCTTTTGACCTTCAGCTAAGGAAGACTGTCAGTCTGAATAAGTGTTTCCTCAGCTAAAACATGCAGCACATCAGGAAGAACTGAAAGTCTACAAGTTCCAAATTTCCGCCTACTGTTTGCAAATTAAATACAAATGTGAACAGCAGGAGGCTGACTTTTAAAACAGACAAGTGTTACCACACATTTATATGATGGCTCCACTTCAAATCTCTGTATTGGCTTCCCTTCACCTTCTGCATTTAATTAAACTCCTGCTTCCTGATTTATGGTTGTCCTATGGCCTCTGCATCATGGCACAGAGAAGAAACTTATGGAGCCAATGGAGAAAAATTTTGAAGAAATAAACAGAGAGAAAGTGAGAGAGACTAGAAAATATAATCGTTAGTATAATCACTAGTGGGGCTTTAAGAGACAGTTGAAAAGTGTGTGGTGACCTTTAGAAGTGAACAAGTCAGGGGAAACTGTAGTTCCTCTTTATTTCTCAACTCAAATTTTTACTAATGCAGTGTCTAAGGACATCCCCCGTGTCTTTCAAAGTTCTGCTAATTAGCTGTCTGTGGAGTATATACATTCAACTGTTTCTTACTTTTAATTTTTCACTCTACTTCCTACCCCGAATTATTTTCTTACTCACATCCTCTTTTAACATATTACCTATGATAATATTCTAGTGTTTCCTCTGTTGCCCATAATAATCTTTACCTGTTCTACTTGACCTATCTCTGTTCTTTCTTTCACTTTTTTTCCACCAAACTTCACTATCTTTCTCTATAAATATATTTGCTGTCATTTATCTTTAGAGGCTAAAATTTCACCTTTATATCAGTTTTCCTAAGGTAGTATTATTCTGTATTTCCATTTCCATAAGCAAGTTGTGATCTGAACATCACTCTTTTTCTTGCTATCACTCTTCTTTCATCAGTGTAAATGCCATCTCCATCTAGTTTGAAGATCACTTCATGGTCACTCTTATAATCTTATGACTATAGCAATATAGACCTTTTTCTCTAGGTATAGTTGATCCACAGTATAGAAAAATTATTCTTTCTGACTTTTTGTCTGAAGATAGAATTGTATTATGGACAAATATCATGAAGGTGTAAGATTAATCCTAGTTTCAAGATGTATTTTGGTTTCAGAGTGCAAAGAGAGACTGCTTCAGAGGCTTCTGGGAATAATCTGTGCATTTCTATAAAAAAATATGTACTTCCTAAAAAATTTTCAAGTGATTAATACTATTCCCACTTCATCTTGAAGCTTCTTGTGGTTTGCCTGCAAAATTTACAGAAATATTTATTCAGAAGGTAAAAATTAGCACCTTTTCCAGCAAGAACAATATTTTTAGCCCTATGTTTTTTAAATCAGGTCAACATGTTCAAGCATCACTTTAGAAAAGCTGTGATAGAACCTTGAAGGAGGGAAGGACGATATATCTAATAGATGCATTCATGCCTGCTTCTTAGGATGGATTATGTGTGTATATGTGTGTAAATAAAAAAAAAATTTTGTTGTAATGTAAGAAATAATTTATTGTCTCTGTTTCTACACTGACAAGACACCTAGCTCTCCATGTATTTTAATATCTAATTACTGGGTATTGAAATTAAAAGGAACAAGAAACAATAATTTATAAAACTTTAATTTCTCTGGGAGGTAATTTTCTGACAACTGGGGAACCCTGAAACTCCCAGTTTTATCTTCTGGTTCTCATTTCAGTGGTCTCAAACTCCAGACATATCAATGAAGTAGTTAAGGATCTTTTACCAAGTCAGACAGTTGTAGGTACTTAGTCTGCGGTAGTACTGATTCTTACATCTCAAAGCCTCCTTGACAATGTCAGAAGTAAGGGACTATTTTTAGTAGTGGATATGGAGCTGAATAAAAGAAAAAAAATGTGACTTCTGATGAGAGTGGATTGTACTTCAGAGACATACTTTTCCCTTTATTTCAGCAAGTTTTTCTTTTTTTCTTCTTTTTTTCTGAAGAAGTATTATCTGGTTTAAAAGCCTCTGGCAGCATTCACTTACATGGTTGGATTGGCTCTTCAGCTGTATAGAATGTGATTGAAAGAGGTTCTGCTTCAAGAATGGCTCTTGAACTTGGGCCAATCCGCTTTTGACAAACCAGAGTATAAGGGATATGGGCAAGCAAGTACATCCTTTATTTTACTTCTTTAAGGCCGGTCTCATATTGGAAAAAATAGATGTAACAATGGAACTTAGAGTTGCTAGGAAGAATGCTCTGCTAAAGAATCATTAGCTGTATCACCCAATCTGCTTGATAGCATAGCTCAAGTGTAATGAGACATTAATTTTAGGTCAATCTAGATCCCATGGGCTTATGTGATAGGGGAAAAGAAAGCATAAGGCTATAAATTGACATTTCAGAGGAAACTGAAGAAGAATTATAATATAAGAGTATGGCAATCTCAGTGGCGACCCTTGAACTCTCAATCTACTTTTGAATGTAATATCATCCTTAAAATTTCAAGTATTACGTCATAATGCAAGAAACAAATTCTTTGCCTGTTCATACTCCCCTATATATTGTTAAAAAATTAACATGTTGCTATGATTGTTTTGCTGTGCTAGATAGATATGTGTATGTCTCCTATTTCTCTTTCTCATGCATGTGTGTGCACATACATGCACTTGCAAATAATATATCCTCTAGAAATGTAGAAGAAAGTCTTTAACTGTATTTGGGACATCAGTAAATGTATGTTAGGCATAGACTTAATAGATGTTAGGTGATTAAATACCTTTAACTAATATCTGGTCTATTTTGGTATTATAGGTATTCATTTTGTGACCTGGATTTTAAGATTTCCAGACTTTCACAGTATAAATTGTAAGTTGTGAGGCTGATGTTGCAACTTATGTTTTTTTTATTTTTGGATATATATGTGGTCAGTTCACCAGTATCTTTTACAGGTTCTTTTGGAATTCACAATACCTTTGGAGGTACAGATAGATGGAACTATTACAGTTTAGCTTGGAATACCTCTGGGATGGTGGGGAGGCAGTCTTGGCTTCCTTGGAGGTGAAGATAAATAATGGATTGATCCAACTGTATTCCAGGTAAGAGCAATTGTATTCAATTCAATACAATAAGAGCAAATATAATTTACAACGAGCAATATACAATTCCAATTGTATTTCCTGTTCACTCAACAACTTCCATCTCAAATCTTTATCTTCTCCAGACAAAGCCAATTATTCACCTTTAAATAATTATTCTGTTTTGTGCCCAGCCTTTTTGCTTTCAATTTCTGTTCCTTCCATCAATGGAAACACTGATGTGAGCTCACTTGAATCCTTTCAAAGGTAAAATTAGATTAAAAAAATTAACCCGCCAATGAAAGAGGTTTGATATAATCAATTTTCTAAAGCAGATTAGGACTCACTTACACGATATTTTCAATTGGAAGTTACAGAAAAGTAATGAGCAACCACAAGTAGTGCATCTTTACTGACACAAATAGAGCTAGAAGAGGACATGTCTATGATTTTAGAATTCCCCTTGATTGCACACAAATTAAGGTCAAGAGCAGAACTCCAGTAAATTTTCAATGTTTAAGTGTCATTCCAGAAGCTTTCTTTTTTGACTCCTGCTGTGCACAAATGAAAAGGAAACATTTAAAGCCATAGTGCTTCTGAGGTGAAAGCTACATATGATTCATGCATAAATATCTCCATGAATAAACCTTGCTATTGTTCACAATGAATAAGAGAGAGATATTGTACGTCTGTGCACAGCTAACAGCACTACAAGTTCAAGTGTTGGTGGCTCCAGATGCATTTGTTTGGAGCAAGTTAAAAGGCACATCCTTTTCATTCAAGTCCACTAGTCCAATCATTGGTTTTAGTTGATGTAGGAGTTGAGCCTTTTGTTATTTAAAAAAAAAATAAAATAAAAATGCTTCAAATGGAAAAAAAAGTTGTTTCAATGCCCCTAAGAGGAGTTTTGTGAAAAGGACTTGTCAAAATATATGTTGCAAAAACTTTCCTTGTAGAGCTTTTTGAGCTTCAGTTTTCAACACTTTCAGTGTTTCAGGGATGCTGAATATCTTAACTTGATGGTCCCTAGATCTTGATGTGTGAAATTCCACATAGATGGGACAAAGTAAATTTTGAAGAGTCTGGTCCTTATTATAAGCTATCATCAGAGAGCACTTAGAAAGAAGCAAATATTGAAAGCTGATTCTATTTATGTTTTACACAGAACTGCCTCTTTTTCACATGGCCAGGCAATTTGTTTTCTGTTAAATCTGAATTTTCTTTCACCAAGCCTGAGCTTATTGCACACATTACTGGAGAAAAAGCACTTTGTTGAATAAAAGAATCAGTATTTGTTTCAAAATTATAATTATGAAGAGTCATGTAAGTAAAATTTTATAAGATTGGTGTGTGGGAAGAGGTCATATATCTCTATTTTCTACTTTTGTCATAAGTTCTCCTTTTTGTATTTATCAGAAATTATTCATGTGTCATTATTACATATTCCAGAAAGATAGTGCTGCTGAAACTCGGTGTTTAGACAGGCTTTTTCATAAGGGGGTCTGGAATTTTTTCATTAAAAAAACAGTGGGTAACCAATTTTTGGTTGGTTAAAAAAAATTCTACAACCAATTAAAAAGTTGTGGAATCTCCATCCTTCAGTGTGTTTTCAAAATTGAACTAGAGAGAGACATTGCTCAGCAGGAGTTAGCATTAGGTATCTTTAAAGCAATATTCCTGAGACTATGTAAAATCTCACAGCTGAAGAACAGAAAGCAGGAAGGGAAGCAATTTACAGGGGAAAACTTTGCAGAAAGTTTCAATAAATTCTCCCCTTAATTAGTTTATTTTTTATCAAAGGGTAATGTGTTAAACATAGGAGTCAAGTTGTCATAGTACAGCTAGTTCTGAGAGGGTGAACGCTCAGAGAGACAGGGATCCACTCTCCTAATTTAAATATTCTAAAGGTCTTCCCATTCACCACTCTGCTTAGTCAACTACCCAAAGAAGCAGGAAAAGCAGAATCTGCAAGATCATTCTTATTGATTTCTATTTTATTTTGTTTAGTTAAATTTAAATACTAATTTCTAAATCTTTTCCTGTCCCTGTCATTAATCCCCTATGTCACTGCTAATACAGTCAATATATTCAGCTTTTCTAACCAATTCAATGGAAATTCAACTAGCTGCTTATTATGCCTCTCTTTTATCCAGTGTTATAATTACAAAAGTCTATTTTGGGAAAAAATAATGTATTAGACAACTGAAAGTAAAAAAAACCATCCACAATATACATAAATTTGACTGCAGATTTGTAATCAGATTTCGTTCCTGCACAGATTTCTTCCATACCAGTAAGGAGTCTTATTCTCCTAATACCTGTGCAGATGATCTGAGAGCAACTAGTCAATAATACAGCATTCTTGTTTTGTTCTCCTAATATAGATGTTATTCATCAGCAGAAATACCAGCTCCAGGGAGTTCCAAATAAATGGCAAGACTAAAGTAAATTCTATCAAGATCCTCCTTGAACCCATCACTTCTAAATCATATTCCTTGATGAATATTTCAATCAATTAGTTGGTAGTTTATTTGATACACATTTTTCACAAACTCTGTTGTGTTTTAGCTGGCCACCCATTTGGAACACATCTGTTAACAGCAAATAACTCGGCCTAATTCAGAGCTAATGTATGTTTCTGGAACTGAGGAAGCACTGCCAAGGAATCTCCCATGGGAGATCTCACCGTCTGATTGGTACAGGTTGTCTTGAGCCTTAAGAGTGGCTTACTAATATACTTTTATTAGTAGCACCTTTTTTTACCTTATCACACTTAGAACTATGGGTGACCTTTTTAGGAAGGGGAGCCTGGTTTGTTCATGTGCCCTCATCAAGATGGAACAGTACATTCAGGTGGGGCAAGAGAATGAAAGATAGCAGCCCATGTTCTTCAGAGTTCTTCAGACTTCTTCACTGTGCCTTCCTTGTCAATTGTCTGTGATATCCAAGCATCCATGTACAAATTTTTTATATTATTAACCATCCTTTATAAGCATCTTATAAAATTCTACACAGTTGGAATGGTCTTTACATTTCTTTTGCAGAAATATAAGTAGGAAATTTCTATTCTGAACAGTTATTTTCTAGAGCCTATTACCTTGTATTTTATCTTCATCCTGAGTTGGTAGCCTAGTGATACAGTAAAGACAAACTAGTTATAAGGCTTGCATTATTCTGTTTTCCTTTCTGTGGTCAAACCTGACTAATCCCTTCCAACAGAATATTCTCTGAATCTATAAATCTGCAGATCTGTGAACATGGATCACATTTGCACTCCATGGTGATCCATAACAATGGTTAAAAGCAAAAATTATCCATAATTCTTTAAAGAATGAATAAGTTTTGGTTGCACCCTATGTGAAACAAAAATTAATATAAATTCCCTGAATTTTGGTGACTGAACTCTTGCCTATTAGGTGACTCACAGCCTATGTTGTTAATTCAATACTAACAAAATACTTACCAGAAATTTCCAGAGGATTTAGGCCCCTTTACTCTGCTTACTTACATGGCTGAAGGTGGCTTTTAATATATGAAGGGCCTTTGTTTTTCTGATTTCCAATGTCACAGTGCATTTCCTAGGAGAGCATCACCTCCAGATATCATGGACACATATGACATGAGTCAGTCACTCAGCCTCAGACTGTCATCACACGCCCGCATGACATAAAGTTCTGTACACTACTTGCACTGTAGATGTATATCCAGTTAGCTCTTACAGTAAATTCAAATTTTTAGTGGCTAAAACAGAGTGTGTATATACATGTAAAGAAGCAGATTATATTAATCTGTAAGAAAAATATGCAACTTGAAGCTTCCTAAATTATTCTGCTTATTTTTCCTTAAGCTATTAAAGATTGTATAGCAAAAGCTTCAGGAAAATAACCCCAAAGCTGAAAGTCTCAAGTTAACTTAAAAATAAACAAAAATAGAAATCAATAGATAATGTCAATTGCATCCCAAATATGAGCAACGGGACTGTGAAATAATGTGTCAAAAGACATAATTTTATGAGACAAAAAACCTCTTCAGTCAAGGTTCAAGACTATATCTTCAACTGCTTGTTTTGGAGTTTTGGACTGTTTGCTTTGTTTTGTTTAATTAACTATTCAGAACATTGGCAATCGGGATTTTAAGGTGAAGTCAGAAATTAATTATTATCTACAATACAACTCAAAATGCTGATGCATTTTGGGAAGGGATGAAAGGAATATTTCCTCCCCTACTGCAGTAATGTGTGATATCATCTTACAAATCAAGGATTTTTCAGTAGCCTTCAGGACCAATACAGAGAATTTAATAACCAAGAGATTTTTCTGGAAAATTTGTTGTATACATATTTTCCTTAATTTATTATGGTGCTTCAATTTAATTCACATAAAAATTTTGTATACGTCACAGTTAACTATTTCCCATGATAATGAGCTCATGAATGAGCTTTTTTGTGGTATCTATTCCTCCACATTAGCTCCAAAGCTGAGAACCATAGCAAAACTGAGTAATGGACTTAATTCACACTGTTTTCCACCTATATCTTAAGAGGAATATTATTAGTAATTTTGATATTATTGATACCTACCCTTTACATTGCAGTGAAAACAAACTTCAGGAAATATAACTCTTCAGATGTAAATAGTTCAACCTTGCAAGAAACTTCTACTGGAATCTCCTTTTTCTAGTAGAATTGGGTCCTACAAATGGACTGGTCTTCTCAGTGAAGTCAGTGGAAAATTCCGTTTCAGTCTGGAACAAAAAACTGCTATTAAGAAATAATTCATTACATTATTGTTGTGGAACAGTTGCCAAGTTTGAATCAATGAAAATGTTCAATTTTTGTTGTAGAGGAAAATTGTATCTACCCATTAAAATATAAGGGCCTTATAATATTTAAAAAGTAAATAAACTTTTTGAAAAAAGTTGTTATTTTCATTGTAGAATTCAAATATTTCATTATTTATAAAATCTCAGGCTTCAGTCGAAAAACAATCCCATACTTTCCAAACAACTGTAATGCATGCAGACTAAATACAAACATTCCATGTTTCAAAGTACAAAATAAATACTCATTTGGCAGACTATATTAATTTTGAGGAAGTGGTAATTCAAGCTGCCAGAAGAATGATCATTCATGTATAGCAGTAGCTCATTTTGAGTTTAGATAACCATTTAGATAAGTAAGCCTAATTTTCATTGGCACATGAGTATCTGACATTAATGGCTTTTATCTCAGAGCTTACTTCTTCACACTTCATAATTAATCTTAAAATTTTCATGGCAACAAGTCTTTGTGAGATAGGATGATATCTGCAGTATACCTAATTCCAGCTGAAGTTTATGGACATTTTGTTCAACAGTCTGTGTTACTTATGAAGTGGGTCTACTTCCTCTATTATCCTTTATCTTGGAACATAACCCTAATAACTGTGAACCCCAAGACCGCTGGGTAATTCATTGGTCTTTGAGGATCTTTCTTTCTGCTGGAAACTATCCTTGAGAAAGTAATTGTACAAAAAAATGCTGATGATGCCATCAGTCTGGTCTTTTATAAAGTGAATTGTCAGTTTCAAAATTGCCATCTTAGTAGATAATTTGTCTAGGGACAATATTCTTAGAATTTAATCATCTCAGATACATACTTGCATTTAAGTGATGAAAATCTGATCCTCACTCTTTCAGAATTCATATTTACCAAATATGCATGCTATATATTTATTTCAGATGCCACATGTTTCTAGAGATGAAATATTAAGATAAACTATCTCTGAATATTACTTTTTTAGAAGAAATGTGAAGAAATACAAGTCTATGTTGAGATGAGGTCTGCAACAGCATCCTGTTTTTCTGGTGATATAGCACTGATTGCCTTAAGTGAGATCTCCTTGCCTTCACACAGATGCTACTGTCAGCCAAATTTACTCTTGCAGTCTGGTGGAAAACTTACTATAATCACTAAAACTCCCAAAATTCTATTAGGATTGCAGGCCTAATAAGAGGTGTTTTTGTTTTCATTCAACTTCATGACCACAGTTCATGAAGTGAAAGCAAGTTTTATTCTAATGAAGGAAAGTGTAAAAAACTTGATTACAAACTTGGAAAGGAAATTACAGATGGAAATACAAACAAATGATGAACAAATCTCATTCATTCTTAAGAAGGAAGAATTTTCTTAGATATGCGAAGGTATGAATCTCAGTGACCTGTCAAATAGTTCCTTCCCTCCTTTAAACTCTTTCAGATTTATTTATCTACATAGTTCTTTTCTTTTTTAGTCTCTTTCTTTTTCACATTGGGAACTACTTACCTCTCACTTGTCTCAGAATAACCATGATCTTTTTCTGCAGAATGGATTAATCTTTGCCAATGTAGAGATTTTTCCTGATGCAGGCCCTTGGTATTTTAGACTGCAGCTTCTCCTTTTTAGTATTGTCTCTTAATGAAAAAGCAGTCTTCAATTTCTTAGTGGACCAAGGGACAATGCAGATATGAGGTTCATTCCAGTGCTGTAGAAGTACCAACTTATTCACATAAAAATCTTCAGTGCAAAATGTTATGTGTATTAATTGTCATGTTTTAAAACATCTTAAGTGCCTTGATTTTCTCTTTATATTTTTCCCTTCTCTTCTTACTCTTTATACACTGTTTTTCTGAGCTTCTAAATTAATAAATGAATGAAAAATGTTCATGTAATAAAGAAGTTTAAATATTAATATCTTCCCTGGTTATCATAAGCAGACAAGAGACATGATAGAATTATACCTCTACTATACTCTACTATAGTAGAGAAAACACTATCAGCCATTTTATGTAAAGAAGACAGAGGTAATTTTCTTGAGATAATCAGAGAGAGCAGATTTCTCTTTCAGTAATTTTTGAGACTCAAATTTAAAACCCTCGATATTTGAAAGTTGGAGTTTCTGACTCTAAAGCAGTCCAAGTATCATATTTTCTCCAGTGTTCACTCTAAATTAACCCACAAGGCAATTAAGAAATGTAACAGATTGTTTCTGTTATTTACCATGCCTAGGGGAAAAAAAAAAATCAGCTGGTCTAAACCTGTAAATTCATAATCACAATTACTTTTCCTCATCTTGAAATAGAAGTGGTTTTTTTGGGGTTTTTTTTAATGGCCAGGATGTCTAAAGGTTTACAAGAGAAGCATAAATGGGTTTGTTCCATATTCCTTTACAAAAACTGTTTTTGTTAGGGATAATGACTGTTGACAGATCTCTGATTCCTACAAGATGTGTGACTCTCCACCTGCAAATCACCATTGATACCTTGGACAGCAACAGCTCTAGCTTGCTTGACATATTTGTGAGACTCATCAGCCTATTAAACTCACAAAAATTAATTATCATACCAAAAATTAATTTAATAATTTTACTTGTTCATAATATACATTAGAAGAAAAAAAAAAAGCTTTCTAAGACATTTATCAATATGAATGTGTCTGTGCAGAATATTGCAAATTTATCTAAGAAAAAAAGTAAAATAAATGCTAGTTTCCAATCACTTGTAAAACCCAGACTCTGACCAAGGAAATTTTTGACAGTCAGAAACACAAAAAACTGGACCATCTGTACTACTTGAGTCATCTTCCTTTTCCTTCCAGAAATCAAAAGAAACAGTAGCACAAAATGACAGTTTCTCAGAGGTACAAGAGTATGTTTAAAAAGGGATTTCAAGTTTTTCATGGTTTCATCTTTGCCAGAGTCTCTCTAGAAAGGGTAATTCATGATCCATTTCAGGGCATCCATTGGAAATCAAATAGAGACATAATAATGCCATGAAAAACAGATTCTGTAAAAGATTTTAACACAGAGACACAATAATCAATTAAACTTGATTTTGACCTGGGCTGAAATCAATTAAAAAAAAAAAATCATTCTAAACTGGGCTTCATGGTTAAGTTTATTTCATTATAGTAGCCAAACTCAAACCTATGTATTTATAAAATCCTCTTACTGAACTTCAAAAGATGTATTTAAGAATTAACAAAGTAGATGACATCATGCAGCTATTTTGCTATATTGTGAGAAATGTATATACATTTAAATGTTGGCTATTATCATTACTTGTATCAGGAAGAGCATAAAATGACCTTCTTTTGCTTGTTGTTGTTGTTGAATAGACTGTATTTCCTTCTTAATCTCTGAATTTCCATCCCATACACCTATACTTTGCCCTGGTTAAGCTTCTTCCTAGTAGCTAATATAATGGGGTTTAGTATGGGAATAATGCTTTGTTTTCTGACTGCATTCTTTCTACAAATATTTTCGAATTGGCAAACAAACCTTGACCTTGAGACAGGACTGTTAATTTTCAAATCTATATCCCTGTGTTGTTTTACTTTCTAAAACATCTAGAAGAGGAGATTAAGCCAATCAGAGTTCTAGATAGAACCATTAAGGAAAATCTGGGGGAAAATATAGTTAAATTAAACTCACTTTTCTCCTCTTTTTTGATGTGTTGTTTTTTGGTTTTTTTATTTCATTTTTTGTTTTCTTTGTTTGGTTGGTTTTTTAGGTTTTTATTTTTTTTTGACAGAGAACTTCCATTCACATTTTTGCTGTCCCTATTACCCTGATGCATCAAGCTGTTTACCAAGGTGGTTTTTTGTTTTATTTTCAGTTGTTTGGATTCTGGACCACCAAGAGTCCAGTCATGGTCTCTACTATATAGTTATATTTTCCACAGTGTTCCCATCTACTGAATAACAGTGTCATTTGAAATCAAAACTTATTTTGATTGTAGGAGTCAGAAAGAACTGGAGAGTCATCTTATTAGGCAAACAGCTTCTCTTACTTCAACTGTGACATCATTCCCTACCTTTTGTCTTCAGCATATTTACAAAACCCAAAAGTATTCCCACATCTACTTCCATATGTAATCAAATCTCAGATTACTTTTTTCTGTCAGCTATGGCAGGAGTAACAGAGTAATTAGGCCAAATGCTTTGGTGGCAAAAGTCTGCTAGCTCACTGGAGTTATTCCAGCAAATTACTTGACTCACAGCTATTTAAAGGAAAAATAATGAGATATTAGTATGATTAAATACCTTAACCTTTCAAGTGTAACATAAGTATGTATTATAACTCAGTGGACAATGTGGAATATAATATTAGACAGCATCAGAATTTAGGAAAAAAGCTAGGGCATTATTAACTAATATGACATAATTTTGTCCATGTCTCATCAAAAGTTGATGTGTCATACAAAATCATAGCCTTTCTGAAGGCCAGGTGTTTTTTAAACACTTTGGTAATTTCTTTTGTATATATTAAATGATTTTAGCTTTACATCATAATCTTTCACTGGTTACAACTTACAGCTGCAATCCTTAAATTTTGAAATAGGAGTTGACCTTCAATTTCTGGCCTAGCAGCAAAATCTTGGAAAATATGTAATATTTCTCTTCTTTTTGGAGAAGAATACAGAAACTAACAATGGAATGCACGATACAGTAGTATGCCCCATATTTTACCATTCAAGAAACCACAGAATACAAGCCAGATTTGTGAGTAATTAGATTTTGTTCATCAAGGTCTTGCTGTGATGGTTACTTTCATATGGAATACCTCTCAAGCACATAGTGTACAATACCAGACTTTCTGATCTGGAAGCATAAAAATAGCAGGAGTAAAACAGTTTTAATGAGTGGACTCCTGCAGAAATAGGCCTGCCATGTAAGAAGAGTGAAAACACTTGTTAGTGCTTAATAAGTTCTGAAAACATTTTGGCTTTATTGTCCTTCAGTATTTTCTTTTTCATTTCATTTTTTATAAAAAGAAACATCTTGTAGTGTCTGTCCCTCTAACGAGTATGTTTCAGAAAAGAGTACTTTTTTTCTTTGTGAAAAGTGAGGTAGGGGAAATCTAGATACGAAAGAAACAGATTATTTTCACTGGGAAATATGTTTCTTTCAAAGCCAATATGAAAACAGCTATTGGAAGTTTTGAATTAGCTACACACTTTGGTCATCAAGGCATACTGGTACGAACTCTACAGGTTTGGAGGATCCAGTGGGGTTGAGACAGTATGTATTGTGGCCAAAAGCAATAGCTGTTGCACATCTTGGCAAAGGGTGCTTACTTTCATCGGGAAAACAGAAAGCCCCTTCTAGTGCTTAGTGAAGTCAGTTGAAATCTTCCAGCTGGCTCTAATGAGAGCTTCATCAGGTCCCTAGACTTCGGTAAAATGACTGTGGAAGTGAAGGGAAACTATAATTGAGAAGATTTTTCCAAAAGCAATTTTGAGCACTTTTCCTGCTAAAAGCATAAGGAAACTGAGAAAGAAGAATAAAGGACAGCATAGATCAAACTCTAAAGCAGCTCCTAGATTTTTTCTTTTCCTGTAGAAAATAGTACAAGGAAAGATGCCTAATGCACCTGTATTTTGAAATTAAGAGCTAGACACATTTTGCTGTTTTGCCATTAAGTTGACATAACATATGAAGACTTAGGACATGTGTATTGTTTCATCATAGAAAAAATTCATTTCTACAATATGGGAGACAAATTACTATTTGATATAGTGTTTCTAAGAAAATAACAACAAGAAATTTCCCATTATCCTTTTAAAGTGTCATTACTATCCAGATTGAAAAAAAGTGATGTCAGGTTTCATTCCTCCTCTGGTTCAGGACAGAACTGCATATAACTCTCCATCTAGGGAAAAAAAAAAACAAAAACAAAAACAAACCCAAAACCAAACAAAACAAAAAACCACCTAAGGGCAAACCACAGTCAACCATAAAATCAGAACAATCTGAGATTTTGAAAGTTGAAAGTTCTTTCTTGATGAACACGGTAGGAAATACGAAAGGGCCCAATCTCAGAAAGGAGCTGGTTGTTTGTGTTGTCTAAGAAAAACCTCAGAACCTCACATCCTAATCTCCTGGTAATTATTTCAGGATACATTAGAGATATTTATTTAGAGAATTTTAATTTTTTTGCTGTTTCCAACAAATGGTAGTTTGTCCTGTGTCTAATTAGTTAAGTCTTGCGAAACAAGTACTCCCTATGAATGTAACCATACTTCCATAAACACAGATTGTTACAGAGACAACAGATGACCTTTTAAGTCACTTTAGTCAGGATGTAAACATGTTTAAAAGCTCAGTATTTACAGTAACTGTGCTTTGAGAGAGAAAATAAAATTTATTTAAGAAAGATTGCAAGATTAGCTCTTTTGTATTAAATTTTTGATTACTTTCTTCATAATTCTTCTGCAGTCATGCAGAACATAGCTATTGCCTCCATCCACGCCAGCCTGCTTGTCTTGGCATTGTCCTCTGAGGTGGTAAAAGTGGTGCAGATATCCAGTTCCTTGTGCATACTGTATTCTGCAATATCTTTTGCTAATCTAGGTCTACAATTTCATTTTGAAAGCCATGCTTTACAAGCTACCTGTTAATGTATAATAAAAGCAGAGAAACATACCTTACAATCTTTTGACTTTAAATTTAGATAATAAAAATGCATGTTACAGACAAAGTATAAAAAATATCCATTCTCTTACGCACTTCTAAGTTCTTTAGGAGTCATGGTTGTCCATCCTTCTAAAATAGGTTTTCTACTTTTTTTATGTCATGTAAACTTCTCTCTTTCCTGTCATGCTAGCAACATAAGTCCTTTACTGCTGACACAAACAGAGACACTCATCTTATACCTGGTTCTTCTTGTGTTCTCTTGTGACTTCCTCCTTAAGTTCTTTTTTCTTAAGATGGAACACTTATTGCTTGAACATTGTATTTTCTTGCTAAAAAAATTTGTCTTTATCTTCATATCACAGTTCCCAAACATAAGTCAAAGGAAATTGGTATAAATTAGTTCTCCTCTGATGTCTCTATAAATATCAGGACTGAATTTTTTTGCACCAAATATATAAAATGTTGAATGCTGTAAGTACAGACTTCTGGAAAAAAAAGGCTTTCCAAAAATCAGGAACATTAATAAATTGTAAGTGGGGGTTTCCATGTATCTAGTTATATTGCTCAATTCTCCATATACTTAAAGATTTTGTATTTAAGCCTTGGAGGAGCAATATGTTTAAAGCTTCTTGTAACTGAACTACTTGTCAAATTATAAGTTAAATGATACGTGAAAAATCCTCATCCTCACTAATACTACTTTTTTTTTCTTGGTAAGGATTAAAAATCTAAGCGATTTGGAGCTCCAGTGGTCCAGCATATTATGAGCTATCCATCTTTAATGTAGTAGTGTTCACTATTTTAATAACAACTTTTTCCCTTAAAAATTCTTCTTGATATTATTAAGTATGATGTGACATCCTCATTTTGTGTTGAACTTGTTCCTGCCATTTGGTATTTATGTCCTTTTGTATAGTTAGCGATCTGGCTGTCTGGGAGGACCAGATGAATGAATAGCATAATTTCAGAGATATGTGCTTCGTTTGACATAGTAAGGACCAAGCAACACTGTACAGCTAAGTAGTTTTAGTAAGAAGTCACTGTGCCTTTCACTGATATTCTAGGTAAACACACAAGGAAAAAATGCTACTTAACAACTGAGCTGTTATGGAAGAGTTTTGCAATCAGCTGTAGGTCAGAAAAAAGGGAAAGAAGTGGTAATGCAGGTTGTTTGCTATGTTGCTTGAAAAAACATCCAAACTCTATGCTTGAATCTGTAGAAGTCTGCCTTTTGATACCAATTGGCAGATCTTAAAATTGCAAAGCATATATTCTCTCTTATAAGTGTAGTAGTGCTGTGATCTTTCAGTCTTTCAAGTTTGTAGTGACCAGGTACATAATAAATATGTATAACAAATATTTTTACGAGATGGCTGGATGTTTGAACTCTGTTGGTAATGCGTATCTCCATTCCAGACATGTATTTACCAGTAAGAACCATAAATGTGTACCTATGTTGTTAGAAATACTCATAAGGTTATCTACCCTTTTGCAATGTTTTATGTATTCTTAAAGGTTTTGTTCCTGAATGCAGCAGCCTGCAAGGAAAAATAAAAAGCATATTTTTTCTTCTTATCTATTTAAATAAAAATGTCTGGTTTTCATGGCTTTCAAGGGAAGACTGAAAAAATCCCCGGGTACATGACAATGGATTACCAATAAACTGTATCTAAAAACATCTATACTAATTGTTTACCAGGCATGTGGTCTTTTTGCCTTTTGCACTCTATGAATATAGCTTTTATTAAAAATAATATTATATGGATCTTGTTAAAAATTCTTATTACATGTTGAGAAACAAGAAGTTTTTGTTTAATTCTATTTTCTTTTGATCCTTTATATTGAGAGTTAAAAATAGATAGAAACTTCAAGAAACAGTCACCCTTAATCTCATTACTTTCATCCCAGCAAAAATAAAGACTATTTCTGGTCTGAATTAATTCATTTGTCTAGTTGATTATTTTGCCTATCAGCCTTTATGGTAGCACAATGTAAGGATCAAGTGAGTAGGGAAGGCCTGGAAGAGCAAAAGAAGAGCAAAATTGTTGTCTTGTTAGGAACATCAATAGCCTTTCTGAACCTATCTTGCCATATTTGGAGGAGGAGATGGGTCAAAATTTAGGGCAAATTAGAGAGTTTTTCCATTAATGACTTTTGGAAAGGTGATTTTTTTAAAAAGCAGTTTGTGTTTTAAGTTTCATTTTGTGAGTATGTAAATAGCCAAATATTTTAAGAGGTACTCTTGCACTGGAAATAGTTAGGTTTGTTCATTAGAATTTTCAAAATCCAAAAGGTTTCTTCTGTTTTTTATATCCTAATGGCAGGTAATTTCAGGAAGGAAGAAGAAAATTATTAAAGATGACAAAAGTGCAATAAATGTGGTTTATTCTGAACCAACATTATTTGTTTTCTCTGCATTTACAGAATTTGTGCATTTCCAAATATATTACAGTAAATTCCCATCTTTTGCACCATGTTGAGAATAAATCTATTAATGTGTGAAAAGCAATGTGCTTTACCATGTTGAGAATCAAAAGAGGAGCCTTCAACCTTCAGAGAAATATCATTGCAGGAGTTGAATTGTGGAAAACAAATACATACTTAAGTTAGATTAATTTACTGTAATGGTAATTTCAAGTGACTAAGTGTAAATGAGACACAGCCTTAAGGAGAAAAATAGCTTTTTTTAGAATAACATTGAGTACATGTATTCCCTAGGTTATAGGAAATTGGCTGAGATTTCTACCCTTACATGGTTTTATGCTGTACATCCTATTTGCCAAAATGTAAATTCAATGTGCTATGTCTCACTCCTTTTTTCCTCCTCTCACTCTCTCCTGTAGGCCAAAATTGTGCAGAGACCTTGCCTGAGTGCAGAAGAAATGAACAAAAAATTGCAAGAAAACAAAGCAAATGTAATATAAATTCACATATGTCCTAATTCTACAGTCTGTGAGTAATTACAACTTTTTCTTCAAAAAGTCTTAAAATACTAAGAATATGAGCATCAATAAAAGGTAAAAGTATATGTTTTCCTGGTATGCTCTTCTGAAGAACAAGCAGTGAGAAAAAATTAATAAACTATTAAGTTCTTCAGAGCATACAGTCCAAAACATTTACTGGTAAAGAGATATTGAACAAGAATTTACATGGACTCTTACAGTTTGTGAAATAAAATACTGCAATATGTGATCTTCTAAGTTCCTACCTATTATGCATGTTTGAGTCATGAGTGCAGAATCTCACAATCTCTTTCTCTGTCTTAACCAGTCCTTTGTGCCTGCAGTACTAGCCAGAAAGCGAAGTGTTGGTGCTATGTATGATGAGACATTTTTGCTTTGAGATGTTCTCACAGGAACAGAGAAGCAGACTTTGGAGCTTGGTTTGCCAGAATCAGGCTCTCAGAGAACAAAAAATGGAGTGTGATATCTGA
>NC_140740.1:62405000-62527500 GCF_050655825.1 Lonchura striata
CTCTGCTAATGATTCTGCCCTTTTTGTTCAAGGTATGTGGAAATGTACCTCAATTTATTTTCACCAAATCAAATAAACTGAAATTAATAATGATAAATTTGACAGTTATAATTCTACAATGGTCTGTGAAATACTCTGAGTAGCAATTACATCAGAGATAACAATAATACATTATTTTATATGTCTATTATCATTATTAATTTTGTATGTATTGTCAAGGCACTAATGATAATGAGCACTTTGGAGATTCAGGTGAATATTGCATTTTTTCCCTAGGTGTTCCCAGTGTAACATAGAATTCAGTAAGAATTAGTAATAGAACCTTGAAAGAATATAAACATGGAATCATTTGTTTGTTTACTTATTATGAACAAATTATAAATAAAGAGTATTCAGTGATCTTTATTTAAAATGAATAAATCGATAGACAGTAACCACCAGGATTTCACAGAGCTGCTTTCTGCAAGAGAACCAAATGCCTGATGCCTTTGCTTACAACAGATCTTAGAATCATATTCTCAAAGCAAAGATAAGGCCATTTTACATAAATACACTTTTATTAATATGCAATATCTGCTCATAGGGAGAGCATCAGCAACATTCATGTGTCACAACTAAATTCACTATGATTACTGCATCTAAAGAGATGCAGAAAATAAAAAGCATACCCTGCTTCTGCTTCTTCTTCCTGAAAAGAAAGGCATCTGTAAAGGAAAAAAATTGATTTCTTGAATTCTGTTGCTTTTTTCATGTTTTTTTGTTTGATTGTTTTGCCTGTGATTTTATAGGGGTTTGATTTGTTGCTGCCATTTTGTTTTCTTGTGGGTTTGTTTTGTATTTTTTTTTTTTTTTTTTTTTTTTTTTTACAGCTGTGGAATATTTGATCATGAAATGCACTTGATTCTTTCTTTGCATTGAGCTTACATGTTTTCTGAGTGGAAACACTATTTTTATCTCCTCCTATTTATCTAGTTTTCCAACATTGCTCCGACTATTTGCCCAGGGTTGTTGATGCTGCCTTTTTTTTTTCAATTTCAATGTTTTTTTTTATTGGAATGAATCCACATAAAAGGAATTCACACAGACTGGGAAGCTCAGCCTTAAACTGGTGTTCACAAATATATGAGGTTTTATCATAGCCTGCTTTGATTATTTAAAACGGTTTGGCTTAGTATTTTTGATCTGACAGTGTAGCTATAAGTAGCTCATGTGAGTCTGAGGTGTCTAAATCAGCATGTATTAAGTAAAACAGAGCCTATACTGATTCTGGATATGTTTTTTTAATAACTGCTGGATTGTCAGTGATGAAATACAGTGTCCATTGAAAGTACCTACATACGGAGAAGGATGCTGAATTTATCCAGAGCCAAATACTTAAAACTATATGATCTTCCTTATGGTAGAAGACAGGAACTGGATGTATTTAGCTCAGCAAATAGAAGGTTAAGGAATGAGCTGGTGTTTGTTTCTGAATCTGTGAGCTGACAGTTTCAGTATTGCAAAGAAAGATAATTTACAGCTTATGACAGAGGGCCAGGACTCAACAGATTTGAATTTTAGTTTTTTTCATTAACCTCTTCTCAGTCCTCAGGCAAATTACTCAAGCTGTGCTTAACTCAATTTTTGCATCACTTTTGTAAAGTTCAGCGCACTAAACAATAATACTGGTCTCAAGGAAAGAATCTTCAAATATTCTCCTGACTTTCTTAAAGTCTCTCTGAAGAAATTCAGAAATCAAGTTAATTCAGTTATTTCAGTGGTTAACTATATCCCAGTCATCTGCTAACCCTCCTATGCCACAATTCCCCTCCCTCTTCTACTGAGCGCTTGCAAAGCACAAAGTAACACTTTGTGCTAAGTAACGCCCTTCTCCAGAACACTTGGACATTAATGAATGGTTAATCACCTTTGCAGTGCAGAGGATATTAATGCCTCATGTAGAGATTACACAGGGTCTGCAGGGATCTAGTTATGTATATGTTCTGCATTGGATTTATTAGTCTTTGGATAAACTGTAATTCCCATTATGGTATGCATCATTGGAATTAAAATAAAATTGGGAAAAATTCTTAATAGTTTATTTCTGTTGAGTACTTTCAATTCTAATTTTTAAAAGTTTAAGAAAGAGAAAAACATTTTTTTGCAACTAATAAAACTGAAATAACTATCTTTTTGTTTACCATCTACTTCTTATTGCAACATGTTGGGTTTTGTCATTTAAATATTTGGTGATTTGGAAAGATTAATCCTTCCATTCCATTCTTTTTTGTCCAGCACATTGGAATGTGACTGTGACAATACCAAATTAGAGACTTGTGCTTTGCCAGAATTAGAAATAACTATGATTGCTGTTGCTTAGTGCATCAGATTAATTGATTATAGTGCAGGGAGCCTAATTTAAACAACTATTCACCTTCAAAATTATCCCATTTTTAGACTGTATTTTAGACTGTAAAATATCAGAGCTTTGTTTATTTGGCTAGGCTTTCTCATCCAACTTTTCTTTGTATATGTAATTACATGCATTTAAAATGCCAAAACTGTCAGAAGTAATAAGTCTAAAATCCTGCTCCCTTATGCCTTTCACAGAACTGTGTGGAAAAGTGAATTTCTTCTCCAAGACCACACATGCATCTTTCCTGTGTCAGCTCATTGATGGAAACAGACTATGACAAATCAACTTACCCTGCAGTTACAGAAACTGTATGTGCAAATATATATTTTTTTCAGTGTGTATTTTGTTTCTTTGTTTGTTCTTCTTCCATCCTCAGCTATGCAAAGGAGCAGAAAATCTTCAGTCATATATTCTGTCGAGTTCTTGGGCTGCTCTGAAGTGCATAAGGATCTGGAACTCGGCCACTGTTCCTGTTATTAATCAGGATTTTTCCCTCAGAAGAATCAAAGCAGAAAACCTGTGGCAAAGTAAAACTACTTACCTGTTGGGTAACAGAACTTTGCTCTTTCTGGCTGTATGAGAAACCAGGAACATAATTTGGGGAAAAAGTGCTGCATGGTGCAGAGGAAAGACAGTTCTAATGACCTGCAGGATGTACACTGGAATAGCAGTGCCAACTTTTTGTCATACTCTTCTTTGGGCTCCCTCCTCTCTGACACTATGAGTAGAAAACAAATGCCCTAATGTGGAATAAACAATTCTTAGCCTAATATTCAGCAATCTAGTTAACAAGTAGGGCAGAGAGTTGGAGACTACCTTCAATTACATTCCTTATGGGTTGCTAGCTTGGCGTTATGGATGTGTGATAAAGTCTCATATTTTTCTAAGTGCTTTTGGCTTCATCCCCAGTTTAGTAGGGCCCCTGACATTTAATCTGACTCATTCTCACACAAAATGCTTTGTTTGATGTTGCAAGTGATGGATGAAAGTGGCATTAAAAAAAAGAAAAACAAAGAGAGCCCCAACCAACTCAATAACTAAAAATCATTCAAATATACTGAACAAGAGGATTAGAAGTGATCAGCTGGCTGAAATTTAATTGGAAGGATTTGGTTAATGTAAGTAAATTTGCCAAGATTTAATCTTCTGTTAGGTCATCTGTTTCCTCCTAACTAAACATATCTTGGGTATTTATAGCCATGAATGAATTATTATTCTTTACCTTCTCCAAAACTTATTTAAATGTCAGTCATGAGTGAAAATAAGGAAAACTCTAACATAATCTCCTGACATCAGATGGAAAAATGTGACGAGAAAACATTTTCTGTTTTGCTTTTCCAGAGAAAAATAAAGTTTAACAACCTTCCTTCCTATGTAGCATTAAAAAAAACCCAACCCAAAAACCTTCACAGAGACATATTTCACACTGCTAAATGTTAATGAGGTATTATGCATTGCTAAACTCAGCTGTATAAAAATATGTTGTGTCAGTACAAAAATCTGTAGTGAGGAAGTTGCTTTCTTCACTTGGATGAAGAAAAATGTACCTAATCACTACTTAACTTACAAAAGAAAGCTTGTAGCCTTGTTCCATTTCCAGTCTGTAGGTCAAACAGGCTATGCAAATAGTTATTTTTACTGTATTCATACTTGTGGAACATTTGGACCACTTGAATCACATGCCTTTTCTCCAGAATCAGCTTCTAGTCTTTTATGAGTACCAGCACAATAAAATCAGCAAGAATTTTGTCAAATAATTTAATGTTTGTCAACTTAATTTCATATAACGAATAATACCGGTTATGCTATATTAAATTACACTCCTTATTCTTCAAAGTTGCTATACTGACGATTATTATAAATTACTACTCAATTCATTGACAATTTGCTAATCCCAGTTGTTTTGAATAGAGATATAATTCTTTACAATTTTACAATTGGTTGATTATAAATGAAATTTTTGTAGTATCCTTTAGCATATGTAACTACAGTAAATATGCCAACCTACCAATATTTCATAAGAATTATTCATGTTTTTCTTTATCCTTCTTCCCTATTGACTCCAAACTTCACTGATTTCTTCCTTTGATGGAAACACATGATAGTCTTTGCATGTTCCCTGATCTTAGTGTGTTTTGCATCCTTGCAGTGATGCTGATTTTAAAGTTGGGCTGCCTTTCTTTTCAGGAGACAATAAGGCACACTATAGAAACATTTTCCTTTCTTTGGGACTGTATATTGCCTAGAATGAGGACATTATCTACCAATAAAATACATATTATGAAATGCAAAGCTTTAATATTTGAAGCTATGCAAACAACAGTGAAGATTTCTGGACTAGATGCTTTAGGCTTTGCATGTAAATTATCTTCAGTTAAAGGATAATTTCAGGGTACTTAGAAACTTCTCAGGGAAATTATCCCAGCCATCAATACTCAAAACAACATGAATTGCAACCTGGAGTTGAATCTTAGAATTCCATCTGAGTGCTGTTCACTTTTAACATATATTTATTGCTTTTACAGAATGTATGAAAGAAAAATGGAAGGACAGATGCAAGTGGAATATTAGCCCAAATATTTATCTTGCCAGTGTTGCTGCATTTCCCTTTTACAATAAACTGAACTTGCCTAAATTTAGGATACTGAATAACGGTACAAATCAAGAGGTCAAATGGAAAAATAAAACCCTGAATCAGATATTCTGGTCAATAAGGTATTCCTTTACCTATCTTGAAACAACTTTTCTTTATTCTTTTGATTCATACTCATCATCACATCTGTGCACAATGTTACTCTATCAGCAGAGAGAACAGTCTCTGCACCTCTATTGATTGCTGTACTCCTAGCCTCAGGAGAATCACTTGTCATCTTGTACAGACTATGATGTTTACTGCTGCAGAAGGAAAAAGTCTTCACTGTTGCAAAACAGTTTCCATTGATTTAAGGCCATAGCATTCTAGCAGCTCACTGTTAAATAAACTCTAAGGCTTTTCCTTTCAAATTTTCAGAATCTGTTCTCAAATTATTGGTATCGAGTACAGATCCCTTCTCTTTTAAACATTTCTCATTTGCTGGCTTTGCCAATGACATTTCCAGAGAAGGAGACTTGTTCTACTGCTGGAACAACACTGCTATTCCTCCCCAATGACGGTTATGATCCTACTTTAACTGGGATTTGGGATGCTGACAGCAAAAAGATAGTGTTTTCTTTTTTGTGCAAGTGCTACACCCCTGAGTCCTACCATTCTCAACAAAGACTGAAATTAAAAAGAAGCAAGAAAATACAATTCTCCCCATCCCCAAAATTCACCAACAAAATATACACACCAGTTTCCCTCTGTAAAAATACAGCTCTGTGCTTGTAAAAAAACAATTCCTCTCCCTCTTTGTGTCTCTTAACAAAAAGAAACATTACATCTTTGAGTTGATAACAAGAGGTGTTACAAAGATACAGAAAATTAAAAACCTAAATTGCAATAAAATTTCAGAGGGCAATTATTAATGGCTTCTCCATGTTTTAGTAGAATACTTCCCCTTTTTTTCATTCAGCAAACATGTTCACAAACAATAGTGAAGAACAAAAGCTGTGATTTATATATATGGACAGGTATACATGCACCCCTGACCCCCTGCCTCCTTTCTTGCCCTCAGCACCAGAAGCAATTTATGGAGAACAGTCTAAATAAACATTAAGGAGTCAAGGCCACAAACTGACAGCAAGGAAAATCAATGGCTCCAGAAACCAGATAGTAGGTTCAATAAAAGAGATTAGGCATCACAAGCTAGTGTGGGCACTTACAGGTAAATGTGACTTACACTTCATCTGACAGAGCTCTCTCATCATCAGGATAAAAAACTGTCATAGAAACAGAAGCAGACTGAGTAGCCAGTGGAAGATGCTTCTTAGCTGCAAATACTAAATACTGACCTCTGAATGAAGGGGATTTATACTGAGGCCAGAGGGAATTTACAATTGCTTTTCTGGAGTCATCTCACACACCTGTGCCTTTGCCCATAGGAATTGTTTGAGATATATATTTGGAGAATTCTCTGGGTTTTCTTTGTTTGTTTTTCTTTCCTGAATTATTTTTCAAATCCTTTCCCTACCCTCACTGAGTTAAATCTCCCTCTGTAACCTGCACAGCTATAACCTACACTGGGGTGGTAGCTGCAGCTGAAATCAGTTCAATGAAGTCAGTTTCTACAGCACTCTCTCAGCAGACTGAAATCTCCCATAAAATGGGGCAGCTCTAGATTCAGTATTGAATCCTTCACCTGGGCCCACTCTCTGTCTGTACTGTATTGGGTGACTAGAGGAATCATCCTTATCACTCAAGCAGCACATGTCAACATTTTCATGCACTGGGATGCTGTTAATGCTTTACTATGATCATTCAGTCAGCAGTGCAAATCTAAAGTTCAATGATAGCTACAGTCCATATACTATAAAGACCACAACAGAACCTAATATTGTGATAATACACTGGTGAAAATTTAGTTTAGTTATAGTAACTTCCTTCCTTCCTTCCTTCCTTCCTTCCTTCCTTCCTTCCTTCCTTCCTTCCTTCCTTCCTTCCTTCCTTCCTTCCTTCCTTCCTTCCTTCCTTCCTTCCTTCCTTCCTTCCCTCCCCTTCTCCCTATTTCACTGTTTTCCTTCCTTGCTCCAAAATACCCAGAAGCATGAATTCTAATAGAGAAAAACAAGGTATTACAGGTGAAAAAAAAAATCTTAAGCTTCATTTGGATTCAATCATCCATCAATGTCACTCATAGGTCAATGACTGTCAGGGACAGAACAGCACTTCATAAATGAGTAGACTGCACTAGCTTGAGTTTAAATTTGATATAAAACAGCCTCATGTGAACTGCATTGTAAGTGGTTTGTGAAATGAGGAAGTCAGGTGTCAAGTCAGAAAACAGCCATTGCCCTGATGTAAGTAATATGAGTGGTATATCATAGGATCCCATAAAAAAAATCCTGTGAGCTTAGTAACAAGTGCACACACCTTTGTGTTGTAGGCAGCCTGTGTAATCTTTCCATTCTGCTAGAATTACTGGGATGTTATCTGCTTTCTAGTTTTCTCTATCTTGTTCCCAATTTATACTACACATCAGTATGCCTGACATTTCAAAGGAAATGTATGTGCATTTCCCCTTTTAAGAGTGACCAGAAAAACATGCCTTCATATCTTAGAAGCATGTCAAAAATATGTTTGGCCTGTTCTATTGTGTTAATGAAGACCCTCATAGTCTCAACCTTCATCATTCTTAGATTCCAAGGAAAATAATGGTTCACAGAAGAAGAGTAAGACACACAGCCTTAGAATGGCTTCTTATCTCCATTGATATTATAATGGACTTTTTGGTGTTAGTGGGGCAGAGAGGGAAACAATTGTCTCAATCCACTTTTCTTTAACAAATTAACAACTGTTGTCTGGGTTTACTTCTCAGTAAAGTTTAGGTTAAGGAAATTAAAACTGTAGATTAAGCCCAGCCAGGGGAAAAAAGAAAAAAAAGCTTATGAGAAAAAGACCATGTGTAGTGAACAGTCTTTATCTGCTGAATTCAGTGTCACTCTCAGTGCTTAAAGCACTGAGGCAAAGCTAAATATGACTGAATCATTGATATTTAAGTAAATGCTTTAACTACTGGGCTTTTTCTTAATCAAAGTTACTGGAACTTCCATCTAGATTTGTGAAATTTTATTCCTGGTCAAAACTGCTATTAGGTGTAACTAATTTTTTTTTTTTTTTTTTCCATTTCAACAAATCAGCAATTTTGTAGCAAAATATTTCCATTTTAGCTGAGATCTGTTCTGGATCCCAGAGCAGCAAGGCAATTCATACTTGGCACTGGATACTTAACCATTACACTCACCTACTGAATAGTAAACAGTTCATTCCTTGCGCTGGAAGTCAACCACTTATGCAGTGGTTGAAGTTGGCTCATTTTCTTTAAGTAGAGAAATTATTCATTTATTAAAAGGAGTTATTCCCTGTCATCCAAGGCCTAGAAGCTCAGAGTTATTCCAAAGCTGATCAGTAAGACTGAGATTAAATTTAAAATTCCCAGAAAGCATTTTCCTAGGGTTTTGGTTTTCTTTAAACTGTATTGCCTTATATTTTCCTGATTGTTTCAAGCCCATATAATTGCAAAAGAAAAAGGTTTTCCTCCTCCTGTCAATGGTTACTCACTCCTGTTCTCACATCCCTCCCTCATCTCTGTGAGACCAAGTATTGGTATCTTGAGGCACGTTGTTTCAGAGTATTGATCCACATTAAAACTAATTTTTATTTTTTACTGGGTTAATTTTAAACTGGATAGGTTTACCAAGTCACAGAATGATTGATAAGTATGAACAGGGTGTACCACAACCTGACATGTCTCTGTGGCTTCTCCATTCTTTTGTTTTTTCCACCAATATTGAAGTCATTAGAATTGGTTGCTTTTGTGACGCTACCATCTCTGAGAGCTGTTAAGGCTGATGTTCATTTATGATTTGTTGAAATATCTGAATTTTGAAAAATACATCAAAAAGTGGAAAATACCAGGACATTTCATACATCAAAAACTAATATCCACGAAAGGTTGCAGTTACTTAATCTGACACACACACAGCACTAGTACCTTTTCACTGCAAATGTCTCTGAAGAAAGTCATAAATCAGGGTGAGCTCATTAAAGAAAGTTCACTTTAATTCAAATAAGAGAGAATAAAGGAATATTCCCTAAGTTTGTCATGTTCCTTTTAAAAAAGTGTGAAGACTGAGATTGAACTAGAAAAGGACCTTCAAGATATATATTAGAAGTTAAGTAAGTAGAATTTAAAGCAGAAAATATTATGGATCAGATCTCATCTAAGTTTAGTATCTATTTATATCTTCATTTTGTTATAGTGAGGATGAAATGGATAAAACATTTAACTGTCTGATCACCAGAAATTCTATGACTATGCCTTAAAAGTAGTTCTGGTCTTTGCTCCACTGAGCAGTGTCAGAGGAGTTTATACTGCTGAAGTTCTAGGTTCCTTGCAGTTCAAGTTCAAATTGTAAAATCGATATACAAGATAGGGAATTCAATATTTCCACAGTGGCGTGGATCATACTACCTGACAATAGCCATACCTAACTGGGTTTATAAGAAGAAGACCTGAACTGAGGAGGTAATTGTTTCCACATTTCTGCAAGGACTTTGATTGTGATTAGTTTTTATTTCAGGAAGAGTTGAGGACTGCTTCAGTCTACAGCTGTGAGAGTTTGATTCTCATTTGTACTAAAGGTGCATCATCCTGACCTGACAGTAAGTGAAGTGGACTATGTGTGCTCTATGACCACTAAAAGCTACAGTATTTTTATGACATTTGACAGCTTCTGCTCAGTCTTCCCTGCACGTTAGAAACTATCTTGAAAATCACTACTAACTTTTCAAAGCTTGAAAATAGTCTTGATATGTACTTCAGTAGAATTTTGGAACAATGTTACTGTAGTACAAAGTTTGTCATGGCATACCTTCACCTAAAAGACTAACTTTCAGACTATGACATATTAATGGGCTAAACCTTGCAATATTTTCCTTCTCTTTCTTCACAGAATAGATGGGCATAAGGGTGCTGCTTACTGTAAAAAAAATTAAAATCATAATTTCACCCTGTTTGAAATTTAATAACCAAAATAGCTGTTTTCACATGTAAGTGTTCTAACCTGTATATGAAATATGAAATATGAAATTTATTTCATGTATCCATTTTCATGTACCTACAAGTTTCAAATCCTACTGCTTGATTGTAAGTAGATTTATTTCCATTTAACTCCCAAGAATCTAGCCTTGAAAACAAATTTCATTTGGAGAATAGAAAGACATTAAAAAACTTGGGATCTTTTGCTTGGGGTTTTGTTTTGGGGGACTTTTTTGTAGTTTTGAGAAGTAGCAGTACGTTTTGGTAGTGTTTTTTTTTTTTTGTTTTGCTTTTTTTTTATACTTCTGGGGATTTTTTTTTTTTTAATTCTTTGAACTATACAGGATACACAATAACTGTAATGTGTCAGATACATCCCTCTGGTAAGTCACCTTCTGTTCAAAATCATGTGACACTTGTTTATTCTACAGGCTAGCTTTATGATTCCTCCTTTTGAACCTTGATCTGGGTTACTTATTTTGAAAGAGAAGATGTATTTGTGCTGGAAATCCCCTCCATCTTGGTAATCTAAATTACTTTTTTCCTGGGGCTTTGGTCTTAATTTTATGTTTCTAAAGTACGTATTTTAGAAGAGATGAGCCAGCCTGACAGTTCCATTACACAGAAAAATAATCAGACCACAAGTATATTACACAAAATAACATACTCATACCTATATAGTGAATTTGGAAATATTTAAGATTTGTCATTTGGGAAGGCTCTATTCCCATACAACTTCAGCTGACAAAAGTAACCCAGGTTCAGTTATGACCTGGCAAAGGCCTATTTTGAAAAGGCTCTTGATATCCAGGAGACTTTGTGCAGACATGCTGGGAGCATTCAGAGCATTCCCATAATGATAAAAAACACAGCTGTGCTGCAGCTTTGAAACTTATACTGGAGAGTGCTTGAAACTCTACAATTCAGCACTGCTTTGCGCTTAGCTAAAGTAAGTGAAGTATGGCTAGTTCAAGGCACCTTTGCTGTAAAAGGGAAACTGCTTTTTTTATTCCAATGAGAAAGGAAAGAGACCTGGCTGCTTCTGGCATAGAAAGAAGAAGAAGTGAGAAAACAAAAAAGAGCTGAGGGGAAATGAGGAAAAGAACATTGGAAAGCAGTGCAAGCAGCTTTTGCTTTTGCCTGAGGAGGAAGAGAAATATGAAAAGTTGTGATGGCATCTTTGCTGAGGATGCACCACTCTAACACTCATGACAGCAGTCAGTCCAGTTTTTCCACAGCTCTGGCACAGGAAATGTAAGTAGTCGGGCAACAGCTTTTTCCTCACCCTAAATTTTTCAGCTGTAAATAACTGTCCACTTATCTTGTGCCTAGAGTCAGTCCTGGAAGGTAATGCATATAGTGTAAATCAAGCAAAACAAAAAAACCCTCTTGCTGCCAGATTTCCTGTGGTTTAAGCTGCCTGTTCATTTGAGGCTTTCAGTTCCTGTTGAAATTAATGAGTGTCTCCTTTGCCTCCAGAGTAGCTGAATCAGGCCCTGCTTTGCAGGGGTATATTAAGGATTCACAAGAGGTGAAAAAGTAGCTGAACAGAGACCATTTCGAAAAAGCCAGGTGTTTAAATTGTTATAATACACACACATGAAAATAATCAGTATCCAAAAACCTGTTTGCGTGCAAATGAAAGGGGTTTATTAAGTAATTTGTTTCTCTTTTTCCTTCTCTTCTTTCCTGTCTCTGTCCAAGTTTTTTGTGCTTGCTCTCTAGATGAATTTGGGAATGATTTTCTCAGCAGTAAGCAGTGTGTATGTCTCATGCAGATTTAGCTTATTATAAATGCATTCCCCCTAGCAGCTGGAAAGAAAATTATCAACATCCAAAAACTGAGTGAAAACAATAAGGGGTATCCCCCCCAGAACCTGGACATAACAAAATACTGTAATGCTGAGGCATTCTAATAAGCTCTGTCAGGAGTCTCCTGTCTTTTCCTTATTGTTTATCACTGACTAGATGTTATAATGTTGCCATAAATTGAACTTGTATTGAGAAGTTTTCCATGTCAACCCCTTAGGGCAGCTGATTATAGGTTTGACCTTTTGAGATTCTGTGTATTTCCCACTTAATCAGTGTTGGAATGAGTTGCTGCTAAGTAGGATCTATAGGAATCCTATGGGAAAAGCAAAGCCATCTAAAAATAATGAGTTTCTTTCCCCTTCCCTCCCCTCCTCTCATTTTGAGTTCTATTAGGCCATGATAACAGTCTTAATCTAGGCTACACAAAAGCATAGTATGGCATGTGATATTTGTGTTATATCGGGAAAAATAAGTCTGAGAAGGGTTTTTGGCAGCCTAAAATATAAGTGAAACTACAACATTGTTAAAAAATGCTTCTCTTCCCACCTGCCGCTTTCTTTCTTTTCATACAATAATTTGTTTGGTTTAGCTAATGCCTTGTGAAGCTTTCAATATCTAGTACCTCTGATTTTGACAGAGTGATTGGTTCTCTCTTGCTTGGAGAAGAATACCAAATTGGGACCATTGCCATTTTGCCTTGTTACAATAACACACTTGGTGGTTTAGATATAATCTCACATAGTAGTTCAGTCATCAGCCTAGCTCTCAGTAGCTGAAGCCTGTGGGTTTTTTCCCTGCCATACACCTTGCTTTCTTCTTGTCCTCCTCTGTCTCCCTCCTATTGAACACCCCTGCTTCTTTTTATGTACTCCTCTACCCAAAAACAACCTGTGAAACTGAATGGCATAATAGATGTGCTTAGACCTTCAGTATTAGGACTGAGTGGAGCAGGCAAAGAGACTCCTTCTTGGGAAGCAAGTACATTAGGTTCCCAGGACTGAAACTGCATTTAACAAGGTTAGGGGCTCAGGGATTTGGTCTAGGCTTTGGCTGCTTCCACAAGAGAAAGCCTTACTCAGAGTGCAAATCTTCATTTACTATAGCTACAAAAGGGAGGGAAAAAACATTAACTTCTTTATTACACACATAATGAAGCAAACTGTATCTGTTGATATATTTTTTCCTGAGCAATAAATCAACTGTTCACAAATGCTAGTACGCATAAATACAGATTTAATCTGCACTTTTAAACCATTTTTTGGGGCTTTTTCATCCATCCAAGAAGAAAGCCTTAAACTTTGTCAAACTGACATTGGAATTTTTCATGCAGATTTAATGATTCCCCTAATGAAGTTATTGAAGATACAGGTCCTTTTGGTGGGAATGTAGATGTGGCAAAGTTTACATGTGTTTTGTTGATCTATGTTCCTATCTGTGTAGGATGGTAATCACAGGAAGAATTTACCTTTTTAAAATTGAATTCTCTCATCATTCTGATCTTATCCCTACTTAACTATACTCTCTTGCCATCCAATTTCCCTTCCATAACAGGATGAGGTGTATACTCTCATGTAATTTCCTTAGCTGTTATTTGTATGAGCATGTACTTCCTTATTTCAATCTTGACATATATGGAGAGTAAAGACAGGATTTCTGTCTTCATTCAGGGTAAGATGTTTTGTATGATGTAGGACAGAGACTAGGGGAAGCTGGTGCAGTCAGACATGTCCAAAAGCAGATGGGTGTTTCTGAGATCACTGTTCACAGAAGGAGAGGAGAGAGAAAGGCTTATAAACCTTCATTTCCTTGGCTCATGTATTTGAAAGCAGGCAGAGGAGGTCAGTATACTACAATGATTTTAAGTAGAAAACCACTGAATTTCAAAGCCACTGACCCACAGGACAGCTAACCTGGGAAAGCACCACACACCCAGTGTAGCCATCAGGCTGTGCTATCCTGTCCCGAGCTGTTCTGTTCTGTGCTGTGTTGTGTCACATGTATCCCTTATCCATGGGACAGATTAAACCCACACCTGGTACTGGAGGATCCTGCAGGCATCTCTTGCTTGTCACTGACATAACTCCTCCAGCATGATCTTGCCCTTGTCAACACTATGGTAAAGAGTTCTTCTGAGAAAATCTTTAGGAATAAAGTTGACTTATTGTAAAGAAATTACACATGACCTCAAATGAATGAGAGTTTCTCTGCACGGAAGACAGGACCTGCTCTGCATAGCATACCGTGAGAAAATACACCGGCACTCTGCCTGACGATGCATGAATGTGCAGTGCCCAGAACTTTTATTCCTCTTCGTATTCAATCTTATTAAAGCAGTTATAAATAATTAATTTTCTGTTAAGCTTTTCCTGCTAGGATACAGAAAGACCCCCATGAACCCCCGTGATGGTTCTCTCTCACCTCGCCTCATCTCCGCTGTGTGCCCAGTGCAGAGCAGAGCACTTAGAGTTATAACTCTTTACAGGCTGTCCTCCTCTGTGAAAAAAGAATTGCGAGATACACTTGATTGGAAAAGAAAAGGCTTCAAGGTGACCTAATTGTCACCTTGCAGTGCCCAAATGGAGACTACAAGAAAGGTGAAAAGACTATCTACAAGGGCATGTAGTGACAGACAAGGAGGGAATCAAACTAAAAGAGGCTATGTTTTAATCAGATATTAGGGAAAAATTATTTGTTGGGAGGATGGTGAGAAACATCCTTAGGCTGACCAGAGAAATTGTGGAGGCTCCATCCCTGGAAATGTTCAAGGCCAAGCTGGATAAGGTTCTGAGCAATCTGGTCTAGTGAAAGGTGTCCCTCTAGTGAAAGGCAGAGAGTGGGAATTAGATGTTCTTTAAATTCTTTCCAACCCAAACCGCTCTACAATTTCATGACTATGTGCCTGCCATCAGCAAACCTGCTGCCTTACCTAGAATCACAGAATCACAAAATAATGAGTTTGGAAGAGACCTCTAAGATCATCAAGTCCAACCTATGCCCTAACACCTCAACTAGACTATAGCACCAAGTGACATGTCCAGTCTTCTTTTTTAAACACATCCAGAGATCATGATTCTACCACCTCATTGGGAAGACAATTCCAGTAATTTATTATTCTTTTGTTGAAATTTTTTTTCCTAATATCCAACCTAAACCTTCTCTGACGTAGCTTGAGACTGTGTCCTCTAGTTCTGTCAGCTGCTGCCTGGTGGAAGAGACCGACCCCCACCTCTCTGCAGCCTCCCTTCAGGAAGTTGTAGAGAGCAATAAGGTCACCTCTAAGCCTTCTCTTCTCCAGGCTGAACAACCTCAGCTCTTTCAAACGTTCCTCACAGGGTTTGTGTTCCAAGCCCCTCTCCAGCCTCGTTGCCTTCTCTGGATGCGCTCAAGCATCTCAATGTCCTTCCTAAACTGAGGGCCCACAACTGGACACAGCACTCAAGGTGTGGCCTCACCAGTGCCGAGTTCAGGGGGAGAATGACCTCCCTGCTCCTGCTGGTCACACCATTCCTAATGCAGGCCAGGATGCCCTTGGCCTCCTTGGCCCCCAAGGCACATGGCTGGCTCATATCCAACCAGCTGTCAACCAGCACCCCCAGATCCCTTTCTGCCTGAACACTGTCCAGCCACACTGTCCCCAGCCTGCAATGTTGTAGGGGATTTTTGTGGCCAACATGTAGAACTCAGCACTTGGACTGATTGAACTTCATGCTGTTGGACTCTGCCCATCCATCCAACTGATCTAAGTCTCTCTGCAGAGCCCTCCTTCCTTCCAATAGATCAACACAAGCTCCCAGCTCAGTGTCTTCTGCAAATCTGCACAGAGTGCTCCTGTCCAAGCCGTGGGCTGCAGCTTTTCCAGGAGTGTGCCCTGGGAGACAGTGTCAAAGGCCTTGCTAAAGTCTAAGTTGACAACATCCACAGCCTTTCCTGCATCCACTAGATTAGTTACCTGGTCATAGAAGGAGACCAGGTTGGTCAGACATGACCTACCCTTCATAAACCCATACTCGCTGGGTCTGATACTCTGGCCATCCTGTAAGTGCTGTGTGATAGCACTCAGTATGAACTGTTCCATTATCTTACCTGGTACTGAGGTCAGGCTAACTGGCCTGTAATTACCAGGATCCTCCTTCATACCTTTTTTTATAAATGGGTGTCACATTGGGCAGTTTCCAGTCCTCTGGAACCTCACCAATGAGCCAGGACTCCTGATAAATGATGGAGAGAGTCTTTGCAAGCTCATCGCCAGCTCCCTCATCACTCTAGCATGGATCCCATCTGGTTCCATTGATTTATAAATGTCCAAGTGTCCCAGCAGTTCTCTGATTGCCTTTTCTTGGATAAAAAGAGGACCATTCTGTTCCCTGGCACCATGTACCAACTCCTGAGGGTGGTTGTCTTGAGGACAAGCTGTCTTACCACTAAAGAATGAGGCAAAGAAGGCATTAAGCCTTTCTGCCTTTTCCTCATCTTTAGTTACTAGGTTGCATGCCTCATCCAATAAAGCACAGAGGTTAGTTATACCCTTCCTTTCACTAATACATTTGTAAAAACTTTACTATTTTTAGCAGAAGCTGCCAAGTTAAGTTCAAACTGAGCTTTGTCTTACCTAATTTATTTTTTTCTACATGCCTTAGCAGCTCCCTTAAATAATTCCTGAGAAATCTGTCCCTCCTTAAAAAGATGATGCATCTTTTTTTTTTCTTAATTTCTAAGTTCTTTCAAAACCCCATTGTTCATGCAGACTGGATGTTTCCCTTGTCAACTCTTTTGGCACACAGGGACAGTCTGTTCTTGCGCCCTCAAGATCTCTGCTTTGAAGCACACCCATCTCTCCCGGACTCCTTTGCTTTCAAGGGCTGTTTCCCAAGGAACTCTCTGAATAAGTCTCTTAAATAGGCCAAAGTCTGACCTCCGGAAGTCCAACATAGAGATCTTATTGATCTCTACACTCATACCAACCACAGATTTTGACCAGGTTAAAACCATAACTAGGAGAAAGCCTGAAATCAAGCAACCAATAAAAACACCTCACCTGACTAGCAAGAACCTGCAACCTTGCCTGCTTGCCCTGCCTGCACAAACTGCTGCACAAACTGCTGTGACTCTGCCCACTCCTTTTCTCTGCACTCCGGGTCTCCATGCTCCACAAAGGCCTCTTATAATCAGTCACTCTGGAACAAGGGAAGCTCCACCTCCTCCTCCTGAGTGGCTCACAATCAATAAGAATAATTTTTTCAATTCATGCCCCCTTACAGGTCTTTCATTCCTCCAACACAGGCTCTCAAAATCTTTGTATTCTCTATCAGAAAGCAATATTTCTCACTTCTCCACCTGAAATTTTTTTATTTCCATGAATCTTCTCTTCACACTTACTGCCACACATAATGTGCTCTGTAGTTTTTTCAGATTATGTATTTTTTCAGGCACAGAATTAGCAATTCACAAGTTTTATTTTTTCTTGAATATTTTTCAACCCAAATGCATTCTTTAACAGAAGATATTTAGAAATAAGTGGCTTTGTTCACGCATTCCAAACTTTTGCCATAATAATGTTAATACTTAGATTCAAAATGACACTGGTTATATACCATTTGCATATATCAATATGGAATAAACCTTATACTTACTTCTGAACCAAGTCATGGGTTTAAAGTGATTTTTTTTTGGGGGGAGATATTCACTGTGTAAATTTTAAAACTACATGGTACAGTGTTTTCAAATCCCATAAAGGCAATGCCAAATATTTCAGGTTTTACTATTGTAGTAACGATAAGGAATCACTTAAAAGTTAGGTTGCATGCAAGTGCCACATTTGAGATATTTGTTCTCTCCTTTATTTAAACAAGGTCATAAACAGAAGATTAGAAGGAAAAAAATGCACACATTTTTATTGGAGGTGGTACAGGAAAGGTTTTGTGCTGACAAAAGGTTTTTTTTTGAGATACTGATAATCTAATAGAGTTTTCATGTCAAGAGTCACAAAATAATCTCAGTACATTGCTTTCCCATTGTTCTACAGTATTTTCATGAGAGTGGTAGATCAATATAAACTAGGTATGCCTCTTGACACAGAATTGGCCTCCAAATTTTGCCATGTGTTTCTTAGGTCTTAACTAAGGGGTTATTTTGTGGTTATCTTTGATCCTTCTCAGTGCCTGAATGAATGTGCAGCAGGATAAGACTGAAGCTCTACTGTTCAACCCATCCTTGTGACACCTTGCAAAACTAGCTTGAAAGTTAACTTATATCAATACAGCAACATGCCTGGGCCCCATGGGTGCAAAGGCCTAATTGAAAGGAAGGGGATAATCAAACTGTTGGCTTTGACTACAGATAATGAGCACTGCTATGGGAGAAAATCTATTATCAAGCTAACCCCAAAAGGCTTGAAACACATAGCTTCATTCTATATGATTAAAAGCTTTCTTTCAAATCCAGAGGACATATCTCATCCAGAGACATCAGAATTACAAAGGTGCTTCTAAAGGTGCAGTCAATCAACAACACTGATATAAAGTCCCTAAACCCATGTTGCCAGTATGAAATTAATTTGACAGGATCAAGGAAATAAATGGCTTTCAGATTACTAAAAAATTGAAACATCAGGTGATGTTTCAATTTTTTAGTAGTGGAACAAGATCTCCAATGCTACAAAAAAAAATTATATACTAAATGAAGTTGATAGTTAGAGATACCAGCATTTTTACATGAGTTCAAAGCAATAGTTCACCTTTTGCCTGTTGACAGAAAATATTGAATGCTTAAGGAATTATGGAAACTCCATCAAAGGTGATCCTCTCAGCTACAGAAGGGTCAGTGGACAATACCAGAACTGGTACAGTAGTTTGGTTGCAATCATACCTAGGTTAATTAATGTGCAGCCAAATTTCCCTGTCCTCCTTGTTTCAGGCTTCCATTGAATTTTCTGTATCTGCATTACAATCCACAGCTTTAGTATTTTTAAAAAGTATGTATATTAGCAATGTGCTTTTAAGAATCAAAATCTAGTTCTAATGCCAAGTGCAATGAACAAAGGGACCTGCTTTTTAGTTTATCTGAGTCAGAGTTATTTGTGAACAAATGGGTTTTATTTTCTCTTCTGATTGAACTGTGGATGTACCCTAACTTGGCTGTTCAATGGTGAATTCTTCATATTAATTGAGTGTATCATAAGGATTCCTTGACTGGATTTTAGGTTACATTATGGTACCTTACAAAATTCAATAGTTCCATGTGCATCACATAACACATATTATTTTCATAGCAATTTGGTGTATTTTCAAGTGTAGAAATCGGACACAAAGTTATAGTCATAGTTGGCAGCAATTTTCAAATACAAGTGGGTGGGTTCACCTTCTTTGGCTGCCAGGTACCTGTCATGTTAGTCTATCATTCCACTTCCTTAAAAGAACAAAGGAAAAAAATCTGAAAATAAAGGTGTATGGGTTGAGAAAAGAATAGAGAGATCACTCAGGAAATACTGTCATGTGAAAAACAAACTTCAGAGAATCATTAATTGCTTTGGGTTAGAGGGGATATCGAAGGTAACTTAGTTTCAACATCCCTGCCATGAACAGGAACACCTTTATGTCTGACACCTTGCTCAAAAACAACAATGTTCCAGCCTGGCTTTGAACACAGGATGGGGCACTCACAGCTTCTCTGGGCAACCTGTTCCAGTGCTTCACCACCTCACAGTAAAGAATTTCTTCCTAGTATTTAAACTAAATCTGTTTTCCTTCAGTGCAAAGCCAATTGCTCTTGCCCTGTCACTGCATTCCCTTGCTCAATGTCCACCTCCAGCCTTCTTGTGCTGTTTTTTCATACGGTATAGTGTATTTTCCTCCCAGTGGCTGGCATGGGGCTGTGTTTTGGATTTATGCTGAACACAACATTGTTGTTTCTGTTATTGCTGAGCAGGGCTTACACAGACACAAGGCCTTTTCTGCTTTTCATACTGCCATTCTGGTGAGGTGGCTGGGAATGTATGGGAAACTGGGAGGAGACATAGTCAGGACAGGTAACTTCAAATGACCAACGAGATATTCCAGACCATATGACATTATACTCAGTACATAAACTGAGAGGGACAAGGATGAAAGGGGAATGTTTGGAATGATAGAGTTTTTTTTCCCAAAGTGACTGCTGCATGTGATGGCACCCTATTCTTTTGGTGATGGCTGAACACCTGCCTGCCTATGGGAAGTAGTGAAAGAATTCCTTGCTTTGCCTTGTTTGCATACATAACTTTTGCTTTACCTTTTACACAATCTCTATCTCAATCCACAAATTTTTGGCTCTTACTCTTCCTAATTTTCTCTCCCATCGCAGAGGTGAGGAAATGAGTGAGCAGATGTGTGGTGGTACTTGGTTGCTGGGTGGGCTTAAACAAGGACACTTGTAGGCCCTCTCTGAGTACTCTAATGTTACCGTAAGGTCTTGCCAGAATCTTCTGTTCGCCAGGCTGAACATCCCAAATTCTTTCAGCCTGCTTTCATAAAAGTGGTACTGTAGCCCTCTGATCATCTTTATGGCCTCCTGTGGACTCATTCCAGTAGGTCCATGTCCTTCTCCTGTTGGGGCTTCACTGATCTGGACACAGCACTCCCAGTGGGCTGTCTCAAGAGCCAAGTAGAAGCACAGAATGCCCTCCTTCATCCTGCTGGTCACACTGCTGTGGATTCAGCCCAGCATGCAGTTGGCTGGCTGAGCTATGAGTGCATATGACTGGGTCATGTTGAGTTTTTTCATCAATCAACATCCCCAAGTCCTTCTGTTCAGGGCTGCTCTCAGTCCTTTCTCCACCCATCCAGTATTTGTGCCTGTGATTGCCCTGGCCTTGTTGAACTTCATGACATTCACATGGGCCCACTTCTCAGTCCTGTCAAGGTGTCTCTGGATGGCATCCCTTCCCTCCAGCATGTCAACTACACAGCGTGGTGTTTGCAATCTTACAGAAGGTGCACATAATCCCACTATTCATGTTGTCTACAAGGATGGCAACCAGTGCAGTCCCAATACTTATCCCTAAGGAACGCCACTCATAACTAAGTGGCATTTATTTTCAGTCCATAACTGGATTCCACTTGCACATCAAGCTGTTTATCACAACTCTTTGAGTGGGACCATCACCCACATAGTGATTCATCCATCACATCCACGTATTTCCAGTTTAGAGACAAGGATGTCATGCAGGGGATAGTCACATGTGCTATACAAGTCCAGATGGATTTGGGGAAACTAATTCATTTCATTGCCAATCAAATCAGACTAGAATGATCATATCGTAAGAAAAAAATCGGAAATATACTTTCCTCATCCCCTCCCCTCCAAGTTCTATGGGAATTGACCACTATATGAGATCACGGTGAATATAACATGCAACTGAAATAGAAAAGCATGCACACTACTCATTTTTGTGCCTTGTTGTCCATTCACAGTACTGTAACATGCACCAAGAGGAAGAAAGAGGCATAGAGCCTTCCTTTTACTTGACTGTTGGGGTAGAAATCATGAACTGTGGGAACAAAAATTTGCACAGGCAGCAACAATGAGTGTAGAGGGAAAAGTACACTAATGAGATGTGTTGGGTTTGCATGGCAAGGTTATGGTATGGAGGAGGGCTACAGAGGTGACTTCTTTGAAAATCTGCCACAGAAACTTCCTCCATGTCCAACAGAGCCAATGCCAGACAGTTTCAAGACTGACCCACCCCTTGCCAAGGCTGAGCACTCATCAAATGTCTCTGGGAAAATGCATTTAAGAAAGGAAAAAAGTTACTGCAGCAGAGAAAAAAATGAGTGAGAATATGTGAGACAGATTTCTCTGCTGACACCAAGGTTAGGGTCAAAGGGGATAGAGAAGCTGCTGTAGCTGAGATGTCCCTTCAGGCTGTGGTGCAGACCCATGGTGAGGCAGCTGTGCCCCCACAGTCCATGGAATCCATGGTGGAGCAGAGATCTACCCGCAGCATGTGGAGGACCCAAGAAGGTGAATGCACCCGAAGGAGGCTGCGACTCCATGAAAAACCTGTGCTGGAGCAGGTTCCTGGCAGGACCTATAGCTGTGTGGAGACCACACACTGGATCAGGTTTTCTGGATTTCATTTGTGATCCTGTGGGGAACCCATTCTGGAGTACACTGTGCCACACCTGAGCAGTTCATGAAGAACTGTAACCCATGGGAAAGAGAAGGACTCATTTTTGAGGAGTTTGAGGTGGACTATCTCCCATGGAAAGAACCTCAGACTGAAGCAGGTGAAATAGTCCTCCCTCTGAGGAGGAAAATACAGTAAAAATAGTGTGTGGTGAGTTGACCATAACCTGCATTACCCATTCTTTGGCAGTGTTAGCAGAAGGAGTTTTATATTTGGGAGTAAAGTTGAAAAGTGGGAATAAAAAGGGAAAGCTAGAAGGAAGGTATTTTTAAGATTTGTTTTTATTTCTCATTATCCATCTCTGATTTATTGATAATAAATTCAGTTAATTCCCCCATAAGTCCATTTCATCCATGATGGTAATTGGTGAGTGATCCCTCCTCATCCTCTTCTCAACCCACAAGGTTTCTATCACATTTTCTCTTGCTTATCCAGCTGAGGAGGGGGAATGATAGAGCCACTTTTGTAAGAACATGACATCCAGCCAGGGTCAACCCAGTACCTAAGAAAATAACACAATTAACAGATACCTTAGTATATCAAGAACAAAAGAGAAAATTGCAAGAAGGAGAAGAGATTAGGATGGTACAATTAAATAGAGTAAAACTTTAAGAGAGGATCAGACAAAGAAAATAAGTACTGAACATAAGATCATGGAGAAGCCATCTAATTTGGAAAATAAGATCCCTCAGTTTCAATTTTAAAAGATAAAGAGAATAACTCTAATAAAAATAGTAAAAAAGGCATGATATATAGCCTGCAGAACAGCTGCATTGCACTTTGCTGTTACTTTGGCTGGATGTTTCAAACTAAGATTTACTGTGGCATTATGTAAGGTTACAACTCACATCAAGGTTTCTGAGTGTGATTTGCCACTTGCTTCAGCTCTTACAGTGAAGAATCACATCTAAAATCAGTTCTGGTTCTCTTAGTTGCACTTTAAATACCAACCGTGTAAAATTAAAGCAAAGACTTTGGGATCCCTTAAATAACCATACATTTTATTTCTTATTAACTCTGTTCACACATCTAATGCAATTGTGAAATGTAAATTTGGTTTGCTTGAGAAAAATAGCACACTATTACAATCTGGTGAATTATAGTCAGCAAGCTCCTGGGTCAGCACATCACTTGTTTCTGATACCTCAGTTTCAAGGGTGTTTTAGGGATTTTGCCTGCTTAAATAGACAGGTCTCAACCCTGGACTTCTGCAAACAGTTTTACTATGAATTCCAAGGGGAGTTCATGACAAGTCTATAGGTGGGAGAAAGGGAAGAAAGACACCTCTCATTCAGATGAGATGGGTATGCTTCTTAGATGAATGAGGGTAATGTGTGAATTACCATCTTGTACTATTTACTTCATGGATACATTCTGAAAAACCACTAGACTTGCATCATGTTTTCCTTAACTGTGTGGCACTGAAACAAAAAGCAGAAGAAGCTTTCTTACTATGCTACTGTGTGACAGGTAAGTATCTGAGCCAATAATCAGTCCCGTGGTAGGCTGAGCAGAAAATCTGAAAGTATTCAGTCCCTAAGAACTTAAATGAACTTGAGGCAGCATGTACCAGCATTCATTGGACACTGGGGAAATGAGCACTCCGTGGGTTGTACATCAGTGCCCATCTTTGCATACTGAAAGACAGCAGATGATATTCAGAACATACCAGATCTAATTGGAAATTTTTAATTGACTCCAAGAAAAACATGATTACTGACATGATTTCCACTTCTTTTTTGAGCTTTATGGTTGGTAAGGCTGTTAAGGATCAGCCAGTTTCATGGAAGGATTGTTTTTTGCCCCGACACGATTAAAGATAGTTGTCTGATAGACAAACATTGCTGTGTCTTCTGTTCAGACCTTGCTTTGCCTTGGAACAAGAGGTGCCTAATTTTTCTGTGCAAATAGAGCACAGAAATTTTGCTTATAGTAATAGCAGCTGCTCCCCCACTAAATTGTTCACAAGTTATGAAATATTTCATGGACTCATACTTTTAATATTTATCTGAGGATAAGGAAGATGGAATCATTCGACTTTTAAAAAGATTTGAGAGGGAAAATATTCCAGTTTGGAATACAAGTTAATTAGTCCAAGGTTGAAAGATTCAGTTTAAATAATGAATTGTAAATCCTCAAGAAGTTAGAGCAACATAAAATTCAAATCTGCAAGTAAGATAGTCTCAGCAGTTCTGTGTTCATGTTTTGAAGGTGTGCTGTTTACGCCAGAGGATATGTTACTTTTACCAGCTAATTTTTCATCATATAACTAGATAACTGACAATACAAATGTCATTCTCCAAAATGTAAACAAGATGTCTGTATTTAATTTCAATCTACTCATAACAAAGGAATTTCCCTAATTATGTACTAGTTAAACAGATTTTTTCAAAGGTTTTAGATATTTTGAGCCATAATTTAAGTGTTTTAGTTATGTCTGCTATTTTACACAAGCTACTATATATTTTAATTTTATCAGAAATCAAGACAAATTTTCTTATGGTAATGGACCATGTTCACAATTTTTTGAATTGAAGGAGGAAAGGATGAGGCAGTGATAGGAATAGCAAGTCAGCTAATAAAACAGAATCTGATTGAAAAGCATGGAAGGCTGGGGCAAGCAAATACAAAATGACAATATGAAGTTAAGGCAAACAAAATGAAAAAATATCACTCTTTGGTAAATGTGATTGATTATGAGTATTAAACACATTAATATCATCAGGGACTGCTGGTGCTCTTCACGCTGATAAATGTTTGCCTGAAGTTGATTCTCACAAGAGACTGCACTAAGCCTTCTGTGTTCAGTGAACAAATCAGATCTTCATGTTCTCAAGGATATTAATTTCAGACACTTAAGAAAGGTTAAACCATGTTTCTAAATCATAAAGGATGCATAAACTTATATATTGCTATTAATTTACTAAAATTTTGAAAGTTTGGGGAGCCTAATTAGGTGATAAATTTAAGATTAAAATAACACATTAAAAAATGTAAGAGAAAAGGCTATAAGGATTACTTTTTTATATAAAGTTTTTTCTGTATCAGTTTCAGTAACTCTTTCACAAATCTCCTCTCAGGTAAAAAGAAATCAAACAGAGAAAAAGAAAGTAGAAGAAATCAAAGATAATTGATAGAGATGGTGATGATATTTGATGCTTTATCTAATTAACTCCGCTGTTCCTACTTGTTAAAGTCAATGTTTGGCCTTCATCTGAAAGCTGTGGGCAAGTTTTTCTCCAGAAAAATTCAGCTTTTATTTTATTATTTTTTTCTGTTATTTTATGGATAAAGACACATTTTAGAATTTCAGTTCCTTCCCTTCGCCCTTCCCTCCCTTTTCCCTTTCTCCTTTCCCCCTTCCTCTTTTCCCCTTCCCTCTTCCCTCTTCTGTCTTTCCTTCAGTGGGGACACCTGGTTGCTATTTTAATATAAAAAATGATTGAAATAGCCATTTTATGTTTCTCCTGATTTTTGAAAACCATGCTAAACATTGCCCAGAAATAATGAATATCTGAATATCATATTTTTCATAGAAAATCTCAGCTTCAATAGTTTGTCAAGATTTTATACATCTGAAAAGAGTATTTAATGACTGGAGAGTTTAGCAGTCTTATGTAATGCCTATTCTGATAGTTATATTAAAAGTTTGTTTTATTTTGATTTGTGCAAAAGTGGGTGCTGTAAAAAATCCACAAAATTACTACTAATTAATTCTATTCTTTATAATTATGGCCTATTTTTTTGTTTGTTTGTTTTTCAAAATTTCTTCACTCTAAACTCTGCTCTGAGGTTGTTGTTTGCAAAGCTCATGACCTTAAACTGCTTTAAATGAACAGTTCTGTACATCTTAAACATTCACGTGACTCTGTTTTTGATAGAAAATTGTTTATGGAGTTTTATTTCCCAGTTCAAAAGTAGCAGAAAAAATATTCAGCTTTTTATTTTGGAATGTTGATGATGTGCAGTCAACTATGTTCATGAAAATTTTCAGAGACTTCAAGTGCACTAGCCTTCTCTACACTTCTGCATTAATTGTCTGAGTCATTGTCCTTTGAGCTGTGCATACAAATGTGCCTGCTATATGATCTCTGGTATCTCAATTATAGGAAGTTTCCTTAGTTAGCTATGCCGTATCATCAAACCCTAATTTGTGTTCCAGAAGAGTGAGGGGTAATTCCATTAGCATACCTACTCATACCTCTTCAGGGGAAGGAAAATTGCATGGTATTTGTGACCAAGCATGTCTTACAGTTTTACAATGCAAATCCATATTTTAGTTATTACTCCAACCTTGACCTAAGAGTTAAACCCAGTGTTTTATCCATTTACTCTCTGAAGCCTGAAACAGGATGTGCATGTGAAATAGGTGTTTAGATGTAAGTTTCCTCTGATTTGCATACTGCCATATTTGTAATTATTTTTGTTTGACATGGTACAACTGCAAGTAGCATAAAATCAAAGGCAGTAAACCAGTAAATTGTTTTGCTGCTTGCCTGTTAGCAGCATTCTAAGAATCCTAGCATCATTACTACGCAAACTAACATGAATTTTAAGCTCCAAGTCTGAAAACAAATCTTTATTCCCTCCCCCACTTTTTCTGTTTTAATGGAGATACTGTATTTCATGCCTTCTTTTTCATTCTTTGTTCATCCCATTTAATACACTTTGGAAATGGTTTTCAAGCTTGTCAAAAGATCTGTTAGGCATGGATAAAAAGTCAAGCTTGTTGAGTTCTGGAGCAATTAACAAAATCACAGATAGCCTATTTTTTGGCCGTCCTAGGTTGAGAAGGAAGTGAGTTTTTGTATCTATCATGTTGGCATGGTAGTGTGGAGGAAGGTTTTAGAAAGGCCTTGGGAATGGTAAACTGAGGAAAAGGATACATTCATGTATGCCCCATTGTATTAGAAAGGCCTTGGGAATGGTAAACCGAGGTAAAAGATGCATTTATGTATGCTCCACTGTCTCGGGAAAGTCCCGCTTCAGCATTCCTCTGTAGACCCCCTTCTCCCCACCCCTGAGCAGTTCCCATTGGACCTGGCCCCTGGGGTGGTTCTGATGTGCCTTAGCTGAACACTGTCTCTATTGTTTAGACCTTATATCTTAATTTTGCTGTATAAAACTGTATCTGGGCAATAGCCCGGGGCCTTTGGTCCCTGCTACGGTTCAGGCAATACAGTCTCTCTGGACAAGCATACCATTGGTCTCTCTTGGTCTCTTTATCTCGAATCCTAGCGGCGACTGAGGCAGCGCCGCAGCTCGGACCGTGCTAACCCAGCCGCTGCCTGGTGAGCCCAGGGCAGCGGGACCGCGGAAAACCCCGGCCCCGGAGGGGACAGCTAGCCGGAGGGTCCCGGGGGGCCGGGGAGGGACGGGGGACAGCGGCGAGTGATCCCCTGAAAGCAACAAGTGGCGCCCAAAGTGGCGCAGCAAGTTTTCTTGGGAAGTTATAGCCAAACCAATCAGTGGTAAGATTTGAATATTGACACCTGGTCTGACTACTGTGGGCATGGATATGCCTCTGAGAATACAGAGGGTTAAAAGCAGAGAGCTCCCAGAGGAACTCTCTCTTTTGTCCCAGGCAGTGACGAGTTCAGTGAAGAGTTCAGAGCTCCCCTGCCCTGCCACGGGCTGGGTGCCAAGGGAAGCATGAGGTCTGGGAGTGGTGGGAAGGGGTGAAGGGACTGGAACAGGGGTGAAGGGACTGGGCTGGAGAGACACTGAGATGTCCCGGGCAGGATGGAGAGACACTGAGATGTCCCGGGCAGGGTAGAGAGACACTGAGATGTCCCAGGCAGGATGGAGAAACACTGAGATGTCCTGGGCAGGATGGAGAAACACTGAGACGTCCTGTGTTGTGGTGTGTTTTTCTTTAATTTGATATTTGTTCAGTGTCTGTTCACCCCCTCTCCCTAATCTGCTCCCTTCCCCAGTTGTCAATCTTCCCATGCTCTTCCCTAACCCCCTCCTCTCCAAGTTGTCAATCCTCCCTTTCCCTGCCCCTTTCCCTGGAAACTTCCCTGTCTTTCCTCCTAGCTCCCTCCCCTGCTTCCAGAGCATTCCCTGTCTATTTAGTGAGGCTCAACACCCTATTGGTTACTTTGTGTTACTCCCCTCCCCTGTTTCCCCTGATAGGTTTGTGATATGTTAGTCCCTCCTTAAACTCCTCCCCAGCCCTACCCTCATTGGTTGCTGTTCATGAACCCCGCCTCTTGAGTTCCCCTATAAAATCTTTGTTCGCCCTCCGTTGAAGGTCTTGGGGCTCACTGAATAAAACCATCCTGTTCACTCCCAAGTCCCGTGTTGCCTCTGTCTGTCCCCACGCCGACAACTGGGACTGCAGAGCTTCGCAGGGGGAGCGGCCGCCCGTTCTCTTCCCTCACCGCCCAGCACGGCACCGCTCGGGGTATTGCAGCAAGAGGAGCTGCCCAAGTTACAACAGTCCCGGGCAGCCCACCCCAGAGAGAGAGAGAGAGCGAGCCTGTGCCACCTGGACATTTGATACCATGTGCTGGCAGTACCAAAGAGGAGAAAGAGAAGGGGGCAGAGGAAGGTGCCCAGCCGTGGCAGTCCTGGGCAGCCTGTGCAAGATTTCAGCCTCAGGAGAGCAGTGAGACCAAGGCTTTAACCCCTTCTTGGACAAAGAAAAACTTGGTGAAACACTAATCCTCTTTGATCTGAAGGAGAAGAGTTATGGCCTGGAGTCTGAGATGTCAGAAGAAGATGGGAAAGAATCCTTGGTGGGAGCCTTTGGCTGGACTTTTCTTGTATAGCCATAAACTGAATTAGTTCTTCTGCAACACAGAGACTTCATTAGGGAGATGCAGTCTCTTGAGCCAAGAGATTGACAGGAGTGAGAGTGACCTGCTGCAGTGACGCCATGTGTAGGACTGAAGTGAACAGAGAAAGATGAGGAGGGTGTGGTGGTGTCCTCTGTCTTCAAGGAAGAAGAAAATCTCTGTTTTCAAGAGTCTCGGCCCCAGGGTAGGAGAAAATGGGGGAAACTGTTGTCCCAAAATGAGAAATTTTTGGGTTTTGGTATTTGGCAAAGCATTCTTAAAAGGAGCCCTGTAAGCAGTTTTGGTCCATGCACGGTGGTGAGAGCACTGTACATGGAAGGAGGATGTCACAATGGCAGATTTTCTCCAGGCAGTGCCATGTGTGACATGGAAACAGGAGACATTTCAATTGTGTTTCCTGTGGAAGACTATGGTACAACAGAAAGTCCTACCTCCCTTGATGAACTGAGAATTGATTATCTGAGGGGTGGTAACTTGATTGGGGTCCAAGGTTTTGTCTCACTGTGTTTGGTGGAAATTGGGTGGGAGGAGGAGAAATGTTTCAGAAGGTTTTCATTCTGAATTTTGTGTGTTCGTTTTATTATAATGTAGGTTAATAATGTTTTTTTTTCTTTATTTCTAAGCTTGAACCTGCTCTGCTCTGTTTCTGGTCACATCTCACAGCAGCCATTTGAGATAAATATATTTTCATGGATGCACTGGCACTGTGTCAGCACCAACCCATGACATTGGCCTATTTTCTCAGTTCTGCCATCAGTGCGATTATCTACAATAGAGAATTTTTTAATATAGAAAAGAGGGTTAGAAAATTAAAGTTCATTCTATTATATATAAATTATTTTAATGCTTATTCATCAACCTTTTCCAAGCAGTTTTCCCAAGTCAGTGTCTTGAACCACTTTTCTATTTTTGCAACTTCGGAGACACTCTCAAAAAGGAGTATTTTGTTGTTTAGGACTGGGTTTATAATTTTAATCTGGTTTATCAAAATAAACACAAAACCTGAAAAATCTTTCTTCCAGCATTCACAAATAGGGTTTTGTGCTGAAAAATGCTAACATACAGGGGATTTTAGTTAATACAACTTTAATTTTTAAAATGCATTTCCCCAGTGAAATATTGCTCTCACTGTTAGCACTGTAACTTCACTGAACACTCAAACAGCCTTTATTCTTTATGCTGGATAAGCAGACCAATCGCCTTTTAGAGTACATTTTTAGATTTGATTTTTTTTCCTTTTTTCTTCAACTGTGTTAGATCAGCTAGGTGAAAGCAAATGAGGTTTTTCATTATGCCTAATAATGGAGTGCAACAAACTTGTGATCAGCTTTAAAAGAATTTGATAGGTTCTTATATAAGTTCCCACTTCATATAACAAGTCTGTTGCCAAAGTTTTAAATGGAAAATGGGCTTAAATCAGTCTGAAGATGCTTAGGAACATAACTTATATAACTGCTGTTGGGCTCCTTATGTAATTTTTCTCTGGAGAGGGATAATGCATTTCAAACAGTGCCAATTACTTAATTTTGAAATAATGTAGTTATGGGGGGGGGGGGGGGTAGGGCTAGCTGCTCAAGCCCTCTCTCTTGTACAAGTCACTTTTTGTCACTAAAGATTAAATATATGATTGAAGCTGGGGGAAAAATAAATTGCAGTCAAGACTATCACAGTTCTTTCATTACTATAGATAACACATCCATCCAGCCCTGGTCACTTAAGTATACAATGTAATATGTTCTTAATTATACATTTAATCAAGGATATTAAAATTTCCTGTTTTCCCAGTTCAAGATTTTAGTTGATTCAAATCTAAAACTAAAAAGATTGAAAATGAATTAAAACGCAACCAAAATTATTCTGGATTTTGCCTTTTGCCATCTTGCTAAAGAAAATTCTCTTTGAAGAAACAATTGAACAGAGCATGTTTTAAGCCAAGTTAGGAGATGAAATTACTATACATTTTCACTAACTTTAGTGAGGTATCATTAGTATTTTGTAATCATTATCTCTCCCTTGCATATGTTGCATTTAAAATGCAAATTGAGGTGCATATCAGTATTCAACAGTTCTGGTGAAACAGTAACTATTTGTAATTTTTTTCACATAATTCCCCTCTTCTGCCATCTTCTTAACTGCATCTCATTTTCAGTGTACAGCAATGTTAAGTGTTATCTCAAAAGTACCTTTTGGTCACTACTATTTTAATTTTAATTTGATTGGTAAGACTGTGGGTAGCTTAACTGCTTCTTTGATATGAAGATTGAAAACTACAAGTCTATTTCCAAGGAAGAATTTTGGAAAACATTCCTGTGAGATTCTGTATTTTATTGTGGTTTATTAATGGTAACCTGAGTCATATTTGCAAAGTAAAGGAAGTATGTTGTTAATTTCTTTCTATATCAATCCAATGAAGTGGCAATGATCTAGAATTTTTTTTTTTAATGACTGAAGAAAAAGTGATGATTTCACATATATGTCACTGCAGAATTCTGGAACTGCACATAATGTAACTACTGGCTTAGTTTCAAAACAGTAGTATGTACAAAAACAATGTGGATAACATTCATTTTCCTAGAAATTAAAAAGAGGATCTAAAAGACATGTTGAATTTTCACATTTTTAATTAATAAAATTAATCAATTTTTGCTAATGAAAAATTTGCTTCAGAGGACTACCTAAAGCTAAATCATATGACTCAGGGTATTGTTGAGATGATCCTTGAACTCTTGTCAGTCATGATACTATGACCACTTCTGTGGAGAGCCTGCCCCAGAAACTGACAGATCTTGGACTGAAGCTGTGCTGGCAGCTTTGTGAAATGCTGAATTTTTGTTGTGAAGCAGATGATGGGATAGTTGAAGGGCTGGAGAACACAGAGGGATTATTTCTCAGGTAAACCTGCCCATTGAGTCAGTCTGAAATCACACAGGACCTCTACAAGAAATCAGTTTATGATTTTTCCCAAATGTATTCACTCTTCATACCTATACTCCATCAAAAATCGTTTTTCTGCATGTAGTGGCAATTAAAAATCTATCCTTGATTCTTCTTCATTGTATTATATTGCAAGGAAATATGTAATTTCAGTGACTCTTTGGGTAAAGTTAATTTATTTACCCAGCTAGAAATACCTGTGTTACCAGCTAACTTCATTTTATGATGCTTTGAAGTTGTAGCATCTACACTTGAAAAACCAAGTAATTGATTAGGAAAAGGTAAGAAACTGATTTTAAATTTTATTTTGGCCCCTCCAGAAAAGTTCAGAAAAGTCTTTGACTATAAATATTTTCTACAGTTCAAAATTAATTTCTTAAATATCTCTCCTTTCACCCTGTTTGGAGCAAGTTGGAATCATGTGTGTGGCTCCCCTTTCCCTCAAAGCTTTGAGGGAAAATTAATATTGCTTTAATCTATCTATTCTGGGATAGAACTTCAATACTTAAAACTTTCCTCCTCTTCACAGCTTTCCTTTATCTTCTGGTGATTAATGGATCAGCTCTAAGACTTTTGCACAAACATCAGAGAGTACAGAGAAAGAAAGAGTCAAAGTGTTTTGATTCTTACTTTTTTTTTGCAAAGTATTTCTGTGCAATAAAAGAGTATAATCTCCCTGAGGTTTATGGTTGATTTAATATTTCTCCCATATCTGATACACATTTTTCTCTGCCGAACGCTGCATGTTCACTGATAATTGATGTGCTTAGCAGCTGTTGCTCAGTGTAGCTCTTCCAGGTGTTCTACCTAGGCTATCATATTGGCATGCTATTTGAAATTTCATCTCTTTGTTGCCATCCTATTGTGAATCCTTTTTTTCATTACTCTGAACTGAAAAAAATATTTTGTGTAATGTAAAAGTAAACAACAAAACAAAACCCCTCAAGAACAACGAAAAAAAACTTTCACAAGGGGGAATAAACCTATATAGAAATGTAGACCAAAACTTTGTGGTAGTTGTATTTTATAAGAAGATAATAAGTGAGTTCATTTTACTTTATAAATTTCTGCAACATTCAGAAAATCATGGGTATGATCTTACTTTCTTGTCTTATCCAAAGACTTACAGGTTTCAAGGTCAGTGAAAAGTGTGCCAGGAAAAGTTCACTGAAAACAAATTGAATGAGACAAACCAAAATACAGAACTAAAACTACTGGCCACTTACTTTCCTGTTTCAGATTTAAACAGTGTTCTAATTGCTTTCTTATAACAAAATTAATTTCTGTGTGTAGCTAAATAAGAACACAAAGCAGTCTGGCCATTCCTACAGAGCAATAAGTTACAAAGTAATTTGTATATTTGTAATAAAGTACAAATTAGGATTCATAAATGTGTGATTATTAAGCTAATATTCTAATGTAAAATCAAAAGAAGGACCCATCTGAAGCTTATTTAATCAAGCTGCATAATTCCAAGGAAATTGAGAAGGGGAAGGGAAGTTCTGGGAAGGGGAGGGAAGGGAAGTTCTGGGAAGGGGAGAGAAGGGAAGTTCTGGGAAGGGAAGGGAAGGGAAGGGAAGGGAAGGGAAGGGAAGGGAAGGGAAGGGAAGGGAAGGGAAGGGAAGGGAAGGGAAGGGAAGGGAAGGGAAGGGAAGGGAAGGGAAGGGAAGGGAAGGGAAGGGAAGGGAAGGGAAGGGAAGGGAAGGGAAGGGTATTTAGTGATTAGTTACAACCCTGATTACGTTTGTGTTAGGGTGGCAAGAAAATGCAATAACAGTCTACAACTAACAATGATGCCATCATTTCATTTTTCACTTTAATTCCAAGAAATTTCACAAGAAATTTCACAATTACTTAAATGGTCATCAAACTTCAGATATATTTTGTTTTCCCTTGTTCAGTATGCTTTGGAGAATAATAGATAGATTTTGTTATACAGAACAGAAGGAAGATAAGCCTCGATCTCAAGATCAGATCAGGTCACTCAGAATTTTGTCCAGATTAAATCTGAAGACCTTCATGGTGAACACAGCATGACCTCTCCAGATCTCTGCTGTACTGCTGGACTGTTCTATTTAGGAAAATATTTCTCCTGATAGCCAGTCTAAACCTGTGCTGTCATAGTTTATGTCCATCATCTCTTCGTCTCCTGCTCTAAACACACAGCTGCAAGGAAGCTAACTGCCGCTCCTTGATATCCTTTTCAGAGATGCTGATGGTAAGTGTGTCTAAAACCATCTCTTCTTCAGGCCAAAAAAGTCCTGGTCCTACAGTGTGTCCATGAAGAAGGGGATCTTCTCCAGTGCCTGTTCATTTTCTTTGCCCTCCACAGAACTACGTCCTGTTAATCAGTGTCAATCTGTGTCAATCAAGCTGGAGATTGCATCTAGATTTGGTCTAGTGAGCACTATGTAGCAGGAAATAACCAACCCTCATAACCTATGGGACTTGCTCCTTTTCATACACTTTCAGGATGCTCTTGGGTTTCCTTATTACCAGAGCACAGTATTGGGTCATGCTCAGTGTACTGTTTTTATTTTAATAATGAGAAAAAAAATCAAATTAATATAAATGTGGTGAATAATGTAATTCAATGGATGGTTGAACTTCAGTGATAAAGATCAATTTTTTATGTGTACATGTGACTGCTTATGTACCTTATCATGCTGTCCTATTTAGAAATGGCAAATGAATGCAATATTACATTAAATGGTCCATCTGCCTGAAAAGCAATAACTTTGGATCTTATATTCTGGAAATTTTGAAGGTATTTTGTCCTGAGAATACTCTTCCAATAGGAAGGCTGTTGAATGTTACATGAGTTGCAATAATTAAATATCAGCTCTGTCTGGAATATTTTAAATGCAATATATCAAAAGAAACATATCCTAAAATCATACTTTGAAAGGTGCATCTTAGCATCCTTCAGGTTAGGCATCATATTGAATAGTTTTTTTACTTATTTTTAAAACAATTTGACTTTTCCTGTCTCGATCAAAAATAACATAAAATAAAGTATGTAAAGCCATGAAATAAAAACTGTTTTAATGATCTAGATTCTGTTAAAAGCCAAATTACTTTCCAGCTCTTAGTACTCCATGGAAATTATTAAACTGCAGGAACAACAGAAAACAACACCATGAAGTGTTCTCATGTGAGTGACAATAAGGTCAAAGCCCATTTGAAGAAAATCCTCATTTTAGATGCCATTCCACTGAGTGAAAATGAAGAGATTTCTAATTTTATATTTTGTCTGTGTTTATATTTCTAGGTCGACATGCACTTATTAAGTGTATTTGTAGTATATGTATGTAATTCACTGTATGGTAACTGTTCATGGTTTTCATAATCTTAAATAAAAGATAAAGTAGAAAGGATAAGTATGATAAAAATATGCAGAAGATTCTTGATATAAGCAGAAAATATTAACAGCTTAATTTCTGTAAAGAAACCTATTGTACTCAGTGTGCTCAGGGTTAATACAGAAGGTTTTTACCTAACAACTACACAGCAGTCAAATCTCATCACCTTCAGCAGGAATAATTTATGGTTTAATCTTACATGCAGGCGTATTAAATTAGTATTACTCATCAGAACTCACTTATTAATAAAACAAGCTGAATTAGTCACCAGAGAATCATATTTGGAAATTCAATGACAATTTTACATTTTTAATAAAGGATCAGAAATATTATTGCAGAGCAGGTGGTATGAAGAAATGTGGTCAAATTTGACATTCATTAATAATTGAAATGTGGAACGTGACAGAGGTGAAAATTGATATTGATTTTTTCCCCTCTAATATTTGGATGAGTTCTGAAAAGTAAATAAAATGAGATAACAAGACATATCAAGTCACCCTGATTTCTTTGATCACCTCTCCCTGTATGCACACATATATATCACTATTTTCCTTATCATGTTTTTGAATAATTCAACATCCATAGTCTTTCCAGTTCAATGCATTATAAAACATGCTCCAGCTGAGTTTCAATCATATTAGACTGAAAGCTGAATTTTTTATGAAGGATTATTTAAAACAAAATGTGTCTTGGGTCCTACAGTCTCTGAAACCAAACAATCCTGAGAGTTCAGTGAAGAAATGTCAACACTGTGGAGAATTTTTCTATTCAAAAAATTGAAGGAATCCTGTTTGATGTATATTAACCATATCAATATTAACAAACTTTTGCTGGATTTCAGAAGTGATATGACAGCAGAAGTACTACCAGGCTTGTATTTTAACTAGATGTGAAAGCTCCGAAATACTTGTACTCATGCTGAACTTGACCTGCCTTTGGGACAGCTGTAGCAGCACTCCCACTGATTTCAGTAATGCTAATTTTCAGGCTGAGTTGAAGTTAGACACTTTGGCCTCTTTGGACTCTAAGCATGAAAGAATGGTCACCAGCCTCTGCTGACCAATCTTCAGCACATTGTAGGCATCTTCATGGAGTATATTCTGAGGGATTTTCGTGGCTATTAGAGGTCTCAAGTATATTTTATGATGCATGGATTTTATTTCAGCATTCCACACCTCCTTCTGTCCTCACACAGGTTTGTGGTCAAGATCTTCTTTACTAGACATTTCTTGGTTCAAGATCTTCACCCACATGAATGTCTAGTTCCATTTTCTTAGCCTGGTACCAGTCATACCAATAGGAGAAGCTGACTGAAAAAGTTGGAGTCTTTCACTTTTGTGTGTTTACAAAAGTAAATTTCTTGCTTCTGAAGAAAATACTCTAGTTACATATTCTGTCTATATGTGAAAATGTTATGGTAAAAAATAAAAGAAAAAAATCACTTTCTCCAAAGTTTACTGTATAGGGTACTTCAGACTCAGTCCGACTTCCATTTGAGACTTTAAAATAGCCATGTGCATATCTACACTTCAGACTCTGCAATATCACTCTTTCTTTTGCACTATCTCCTACAAGTTTTTTGTAGAACTGCAAGAAAATCCTGTTCTCATAGACTTTATCAGAGTAATTTTCTGGATTTTATGCTATACAAATTACCTAAATAATCAGCCCGCAGATTGTTTTTCAATAGATTTAATAATTGAAATCTATTTTAATAGATTTAATAGATTTTAATAGATTTAATAATTGAAATCTATATTGGCAGAATAATTTCTCTAGAGTTAATCTTTGAGGTGCGAGGAGATCAAAGAGTGTACTCATATATTGACTGCAAAAAAACTAAAGCAGCTAAAAAATGCCAAAGCAGCAGTACATTCAGAAAATAAATAAACAATCAGAAAGGAAGAAAGGAAAAAATAAAAAATAAAAAATCAGAAAGGAATTAGAAAAGCCTCAAAAATATGAGGCAGAAAATATGTCAACTCATTAGATTTTGGGTTTTTTTTCAGGATGCTTTCATATGTTGAGATGAACATCTCTCCTCAAAGATATTGAGCACAAATAATATTGATTGATTGCAGTTATTTTATGCTCTTGTGCCTTCTGTCTACTGCAGAACAAGTAACTGTTTGAAGATCCAGTTTTCTGTTAACAAAGCTCTAGGCTGATGCTCTAGGTATCATTTTTTTAGAATGAATTTATATTGACTTCAGTAGCCAGCATTAATGAAATCTAATCAAATAACTGAAAACATATTCCACATGGTATTTTCCTTTAATTAGTGAGAAGTATTACAGAAAATATGAGATGTCTGAGAATTTAAAATATAATAACACATTATTCTTATTCATTATTATTTTTATTTATTATATCTTTCAAATATTAATGTTGGAAACATAATTCAAAATGGTGAGCTGTGAGCTATTTGGAATCTGAGTTCCATTTCTTTGGTTTTTTAAATTATTATGTGTAGGTTGTCACCACAGAAAATATGATAATAACAAATGTTACTGTTTTTATTAAAATTAGAAGATAGCCTAATTGGCAACAGTGTGCTACTGGGCAGCTTAAATTGTTCTTATGTGACAGACATGGTGTAAACAGGAAAATGTTCCCTCATGCAAAATCTGCAGTTAGTTGTTCAACAAAAAGATGGAAATTGAAGTATTTGTCTGTGACAGCTATCAGCTTCAGGTACGGTCTGCTATCAGCAAAAGCAGATTTGATAAGTGTAAGGAAAAGAAAACTGCAAAGAGGTCAAAGAACATTATTTAAATTGATTGATCAAATTATGAAGAAAATATGTGTCCTTAGGTCATCAGTGCACTATAGGCTGTAATGTTTTTCTTCTCCACAGTCAAAACCATAGACAATTCTTACTGAGCCAAAAATGCCCTAAGTACTAAGTATTTCTCATCAATCACCTGAAGGGCTGGACACTAAAAAACAGTGACCTTTTCATGCACCCCTCAGATCAAAATCCTATAATTTTGATTGTATTCTTTTTGAAACCATTTCGGAAAAAAACATGGTTTTCTCTCTTTAGTTTTGATACTTCCCCTACACACTTCCCCATCCCCACCTCCCTTGTACATACCTGGAATTCGAGGAGGAATTTCAGGTCTTCTCATACTTCTATACCCCATGTTTCATGGAGTGATGTTAAGTCAGAGATCACAGCTGTACTTTTGGAGGATCTCTTTGTTCTGTGTCCTTCTTCTTAGGAAAAAGAAATATCAACAGTTTAAGTATGTAGTCAGTAGAAAAGTTAGGAAGACAACTCCTTTTACTGAAAGGAGTTTTACCCTGTTGCAACATTTTCCTTTCTTCTGACAACATTCTTAATACAAATATGAAAACAAACGGGGACCTCAGTATTCTTCAGAATACTTTGCTGTAATGTGAAGTGTTTCATCCTTCTTTTCCTTGATATATTGTTAATTTTGTCCAGCATTACACGAAATGTGTTACAAATCACGCACAGGTTTATAAGCATGCATGTAAGACAGACATAGAAAAAATTGTGGGACACTTCTCAATACCTCAAGTAATTATTTCCTATTACAAGTCCATAATAGATGGATATCTGTCTCAAGATCTGAAAAATTCTACCTTTTCATCTGGGAAAACATATATTTATTACCTTCATTTCTACTAATGTTGAAGCAGGCATCATAATCTGGGTGATATTCTTTTGAATACATGGCACCTGTAATTTCTCTCTCTTTGCTGAACAATTAACTTATAAAGCTTATAAACTGCCCTGAACTGCCAGCTTGTATCTGTACCAGCCCACTGAACCTGAATTTCCTTGTAATGCCTCAGGCTATAGTTTTTTGAAACTCCTAGAAAACAAGTCACAAATTTTATTTGCAATGATTTTGTGCAACAAAGGTTCCCTCTTCCTTATTTAAACCTTAAACTCAGGTTATTTTCTTTTGCCTGGTTCATTCATGCCTTAATTCATTCACTTGTGGTTAAAACTTACTGTTCTTAGGAGTTAATGCACTACCCAAAGAGAGATTAAAATGAGTAGTCTAGAAGTAATCACTAGCTTTCTGCCTTTCTGGAACCCTTTATTTACATAAAAAGTTGGTTACTTCTCCCTGATATATCAAGGGATCTGATCCTCATTCCTTTTTTTCCGCATTATTGCAAGAAGATTACTTGATTAAGGAAATTACTTAGTCAACTGCTATCAAGATTTACAAATACATCTATTTTCTTATTTCAAACATTGAAAGAAAGGTCGGGAGCTTAGTCAGAAAACTTCCTGTGAGACAGACAGACAAGAGATAGAGATACAGTTACAGTTATTTAATTCTTCATGTGTTGCATTGCTTGCTTTGCTACTGATACCATTCCACTGATTGCTCCACTGCCGAGCCAGAAAAATGGATTACAAGTTTGTACTTCAGTATCCAAAAAAAGAAAAAAAAAAAAAAGTCAGAATTTTGTGACATATGACAGAATATAAGTGAGCAATAACTTAAATTTTCATTGCCAGGCAGAGCTATATCAAACATTATGGAAAATTGTGCCTATCAATTCTAGTTTTCTGGATCCAGAACCTATCAGTGCCTATTATTAAAGGATTGTGGAGGCATGACCCTGAAATAGTGCACTTGCTATTAGGTTGTCAATATTGGCATTCAGCCTCTAACAATCTTAAGATCTTCAGCAAACAGTGAACATAGTCATTGGAGTCTGTCAGAGTCCATGCTCTTTTGGTCGGTATTTCAGGAGACAGTGTATTTCTGTGTGCTGGATATGACATTAAAGACAAATTTTGGGCACCTGATTCTGGAGAGAAAATACCAAATTGATGGCGAATGAACAATTGGACAGATTATTTACCTCATAAGAGACAAGAAGTCAATCTTTAGCCAAAAGTTGTAAGAAATTAATTCTTCTTAAATGAGTGGCCAAATATACAATGTGGTTTGGAACAACCGAGAGATCACTGAATATACAAAAAATACAGAAAAGCAGATTGCTTTCTTGAATTTAATTTTTTTTTTCTTTTAGACAAGGAGAAAAAATGTATCCACACCATTGAAAAATGGGTAAAGTATTAAATAACTTGATTTAAAAAAATATTGTTTAGTAATATGTAGTTAATTATTTATTTGAAAAATATTTGCTGAAAGGAAAATTAGAGGTTGCCATTATAATCTGGTATGGGGATGAATGACCATTTTTATCTCAACTTAGTGGTGACACAAAAGACTCACTGACTTCTCTTTTTTAATTATGACAAAGATTAGAAGGCAATAAACTCTAAAATACTGAAATTAAAATACAAAATCATATATTCATTACCAGTGCCAATATTTTTATGATTCCTGTGAGAGCATTAACTTCACTTTTATTTTATATCATTTAACTTGTTTAGGTCACATTAAAAACTAAACATCTTTAGTGTAGTCAAAGCTGTTGGTTTTGGATTTCTTTGTACTCACGATGCAAAGACCTGAATTAAAGGTGTTAGGTTGATGTGAGCTTGTACACAATATTTTTCCTTTCATTTCTCACATAACATTCCTTGTTCATCTTCTGATGTCAAACAGACATTTAGCACCGACAACATTCAGTGGTAAGGAAAACCACAGAGAAAATCACAGAATACCTGAATACCCTATGCTCTTTACTTCTACTGCTCGTTCTGCTGATTTGTGGAAAAAAAACATGTGAAGTAGCTCACCTGACTATTGGTTATTATCTCAGGATAATAACCAACACAGAGATTAGAAAACAATCTTTTATAACTTGTCTGTGGCCTAGACAGTGACTTACATTTCACAAGAGAGGTTCTGCCTGTCTTCATGTCTAGAAATACCTGCACGACTGTGTGCGGGACTTTCTCCTAGCTGTCCTCACCTAAAATGAGAGCAATAGTTACTCTTTCTAACAGAGTTTTGTGTCTCAAATGTATCAGTGTAGGTAGCCACTACCTTCATATTATTGTAACAAGGAGAAGCAATGTTGCCAAAATCCCATCACTCCTGCTAAAAATTGTACAAAACAAGATAATACACAGAAAATAAGTAATTAAAAAAAAATTACACAAAAATACTGTTAAAATGAAGGGGATAAATGGTGAAGGACAGAGAAATAGTTAAAATATTATTTTGGGGTTTTGCTTGCTTTTATTTGGTGTTTATTTTAAATTCATTTTACCTTGTCTAATAATCATATCCATTTACAGGGCTCTGTGTGAAAATAATGGACAGGTCAGGACAATATATTCCTGGAATATATATGAAAAATATCCACAGAACATATTTTCAACATAAATTCTTGTTCTCTATAATTTATCAAACTCTGTGTGGTCTGTACTAAGATCATATACTACGAACAGTGAGATGTTTTTTTTTTTAATTTCAGGTGAGTACTTGCTTATTTGTCCTACTTGTGCTACACATTTCTTCTTACTTTATTGCACTTAAAAAATACAATTAGCGTAACTCTATACAGTCCTTACTTTCACTTTTTGTCCAACTAAATGAAAACGAAATATACATATCCATACATTTACATTTCAATATATGCATTATGTACATTATTAATCACCATTAGAGATAAATGTATTATAAAGTCTTAGTTTCCAATGTAGATCTAACAGACCTCTGCACTCTTTTATAGCTGAAGGCATATATACAGCTTCCTAGTAAGAACTTCTTTCAAAGCATTGGTGGTCCTCCCAGTGTTGTTTCTATTCTCCTGATGGATGCAAGGGGAAGTTTTCTGCCTTTCTCTAAATTAAACCTGGTCATTATTTTCCTTCTCTTTTTTGGACCACCAAGTTGTACAAGGACATTCCTTCTTACTCTTCGTGTATTTCTTTGAGAGTTGGCTATAATTGAGTTCTGGTGTAACTTGTAGGCATTCTTCTCTTCTATGAGTCTAACATATGGAGAGAACCTTTCCCTTCTCTTTCTGACATCAATCTATCCTTGAAGTCTTGATTTCTCAGTCATGTATTTCTAGCTTGTGCTACCAAATGAGGATATGAAAGCTCTTTTTGGCATTGCAATTGGCAGAAACAACCAAGCACAGGACAATAAACAATTAATCTCTTCAGTCCTTCCTAGGCCACAGATCTTTAGCTCTTTTTCAACAGTTTTTCCTGTGAAAGCTGTTAGCTCAAGAAATAGAATATGTCTGGAGAAAAGCACATGATCAAGAAAGGGTAGGAATAATCTATCCAAACCTATTGAATTCTCTTGACTGTCTAGTCACAATAATTTAAACACTTTAACATTCTACCTTCTACCAAAGCCAAATATTCCCTTCTGCAGATAAGACTTTATACCTAGAGACTCTGAAGGATTACTTACACTCCTTAATCCTTGTCAGAAATGCTTTCTGCCTAATATACATTAAATGGGTGTTATATCCATTTATCTCAGGAAGAGGTCAGAAACAGTGTCTTTCTTTGCTTGCCTTGTAGCTGATTAATATTTCTACCTTTATTTCTTGGAAGGTATGCATTCACTCTTGAAATGAAATACTGCATCTTCCTACTCCTTGAAGATGCTTGCTTCTTCTCAGACAAGAGAATGCAAGAATTTTTTGTTGTCTAATTTTGCTGTTTGTAGTTTCCTTTCTCAACCTAAAAAGACTAAGAACGTATATATGGTTCATTTTTCAGAAAAAAAAAAAGGAGGAAATATTGACATTTGGATATTCTTCTATTTAACACTTACGCACTGAGTGATTCTAGATGTCACTATGATTATCAGTGTGTAGGCTACCAAGAGCATCATGTCATGTATCATATTTTATGTTGCAAATAGTATTGCTAAAACCAGAAGATTTTTGTTTTATTTGGTATGCCTTCCTCTCTTTAAGTTCTTTATTTTAACACTGTTGTCACTTTACTATTGCAAGTCACATCTTATCAAGCAGCTCTACTGTATGAATGTGCCAAGACAATTAACTTCATTAACTTTGTATTCTTTCCAGATTAACAAAAGAAGGGAGTAAGAAATGAAAAATGAATTGTAATGTTGTTTGCACTTCTTTACACTATGCAGAAATTGAAATGAAGCAGTGAAAATAATGGATCATGTTGTTCTGATAAAGTGTAGTTGGCTATGCAAATCTGTGTGCATTAGTTCTTGTTTCAAGCCAGTTGTTAATGTGCTTCAGTGTACCACTAGTTATGTTAGTGGTTTTAGCTCTTACCACCTAGCTAATATTTCATTTGGTGTTTTCAAAAGTCTCCACTATGGATTCTAGTATAGAAAGACTGTACATATATCTCCGGGACTGTAGGTAATTTGTAATTATAATGAGCATACATGGCACTGTTTTCTTTTTATTTTTCTGCTCCCCACTGCTGCTAGAAAGTGGATGTGTGATTATGACTCTGTAAAGACATTGGCCAAATGAAAATTTGGCTGATGACTCTAAGGACCTTACACTGTTGTATACAGTACACAATGTTATTTGCAGAAATACTTTTTCACATATAACAGGAAGTCAATAATTGTAATTCTCACTTGCACTGTAAATGCTTTAATCTGTCCTTTTTAAAAAATATGTTTGATTGGCATAAGAAAAGACAAAGTTATACTTTGATAATTTTTCAAACACCTTTCTGTTTTTTTGCATTTTATTAATAATACAAGAGAATTAGCCTTAGAATTACTGACAGTTCACAAAATATATTAATCTCTTGGATTATTGTTAATCTCTGTCCTCCACTGTCATGTTCTAACTAATATCTCTCATATCTCTTCTAAGGGCTATAGAGTGACAGTACAAGTGTTTTGAATTCCCAAACCAGTAAACAAGCCAGACTGAAAGTTAGTGAAGTGTTGCTTCTCATCTTGTATTCAGCATTTGAGCAGTTAAAAAAACATGAGAAAAAAATTCACCACAATAAAAATAGTGACTGCAACTGTCATAACATTAAAGGGCAGTATGCCACAGCAGTGCAAAGGATATGATGCATATTCAGAGCAGAGACAGTCAAATGTGTTAAAGTGAGGTTGATACATGGACAGACAACAGGCCTTGGTTGTATTTCTTAACATTGCTAAAATATTGTTTGTAGTCTGTTGACTACTCATACAAATTAATGATACTTGCTGCAAATTTCAAATTTAGCTTCATTCCTGGAAATAGCCACCTGATACTGTATTACTTCATAAGGGAGTACCCTACTGCTGACATTTCCTGCAGTAAGGCTCCCTGTTTGTCTCTGAATGCATTTTAAGAATCAATCAGCTCTACATATGATTCAGATTAAGTCTGATATAGTCACAGCCTGAATTATTTTTTTCTTTTATGTTACTCTTGTCTTAAAAACAGGTTGAGGTCTAAATAGTCCAAAAGTTTATTTGTGTTATAAGGCTCAATATCTGTTTTGTAAGAATGGCAGTTTTAAAGTCTTTGCTTTTAACAGTTTTAAGTACATTCAGTAAGTACTCTTTTAAGTACATTCAGTAAATAAAACTTTAGGCATAATGAATGCCTAAGACATGTGCAATTTCCATCATGGCTTTACACCTGAATTAATTTAATGGGGTATAAACTAGAAAAACAAATTATTGATGTAAATATTAAAGGAAAATAGTCTTTTTTTTTCTCTCTCTTTTTTTTTTTTTTTTCTGTGATTGAAAGTGTGGAAAAAGTAGCTTCTGGCTGCTTCACCTCTCAATAAGATAATAGTTGGTATATCTCTATAGAATAATCAATGATTACTCTCCTGTGCAGCTGAGAGGGGAAGCCAAATTATAATCTCTTGCAAATGTGACCTAAAGAAAACCAACAAAGTAGGAAACACAAAAAATAATTCTCTCAAAAATTCTTTATGGTTAGTATCACACCTGAATTTCTTTGTATGTTTAAACACACTTAGATACATAGAGATGTAAACTCAGAAGATGTAGATATAAACAAGTATATGGAGACAAGATATGTATCTGTGCTAATGTGTAGCTTGCTAACATGTAAAAACATTTCATTTTTACATGTCTATATGTATGCATTTGTACGTCATACATTTTGTGTGTATGTTATATTTAGATGTGCAGACACATAAATAGCTTTGCCTTTCTCATTTTTTCCTTTCCTACACTTTTCATGACCACTCTATATGGAAAATACATATAATGAAAACATTCACAAAAGTGTGTATAGGTACAAACACAGATATACATTAGACCTCTGTGTAGGAAAGTAGGGAGAGAATTGAATGGATGTGCAGAGAGAGGAAATAGGTTTGAATTCCTTGTGTTTCCTATGCATACACCCATGTAAGCCTACACGCAAAACACACTGACAAAATTCTCCACTAGCTATTTCCTAGTAATCATAAAAAATGTCTCTGTTTATCCCAAGGCATAATTTGGTCAGATTTTGTTTGTTATATCACTTCATGCCTGTTGATTTAATATTTTGCTTCAAATGCCATGTCTTCTATCTGTTATTTATGGTGATCTTCATATACACATAATTTGTATATAAAGCAAGGTAGTCACAGTGAAAGAAGGTACTGATCTTTGCTTTTTTTTTTTTTTTTTTTTTTTTCTATATAATGTGTACTTTTGGACCTTAGGAAAAAGTATAGACTACAAAAGAGAAATGAAATTATTGAAAGGAAAGAAAAACAATTTCATGATTTGTGAATTATTTCCAGGAAGTTGCACAAGAACAACACTTTTCATCTACTAGGAGATGTGACTTTAAATAAAAAGCAAGTTTGCTAATTTCTTTTTGGGTGGTACATAACTTGTATATAACTCTATTCATACTTTTGAATTGAGCCCTAAATATGAGAAGGTGGATGGAGAAGAAAAAAAGAAAGATTTGAGTTCAGAAAAATGAATAGCAAAGTATTTTACATAAACTTCCAACAAATTCACCTGCAGCCCTAACACATCAATCTATTAGATAAATCATTTCTCTTTACATAGTTAGAATTCTTCCTTTTTCCTTTTTGTCTCCTTAAGAGTAGCCAGCTGGAGAGGTGAAACAAGGCCAATGTTCCATATAGTGATGCTGCCAGTAAACAATTTGCCTTCTACCAATACATAACAAGAAATATTGCCAAAATAAAGGATTAAAGGGCATTCTCCTTTTCATTTCTTCCAGGCTGAGATGCTGATTACATAGATTCTGAAAAGTCTTAATTTCTAGAAAAAAATGTCATTTTCTTTCAGTCTTCAATGCAAACTGCTCTTCTCAACCTGACTTCTCTTTAAATTGTGTGTGCGTATGTGTGTGTGTGGATTAGTGTGTGTGTATGTGTGTATGTATAAGTTTTTAACAGCAAGTCCTGGGGTGACTTTATGATGCTTGTATCCCCATTCATACGTTTAGCCCAGAAATAAGTTTTGCACCTTTAAGACTGGTTCTGAGTGCCAAGGAGGAGAGAGAAGAAGCACAAATTTTGTTTTCAGAAACTGCACTTGCTCCGCTCATCCTTTTCCTGGACTGCATTGTTTTCAGTATGGATGGAGGGTGGGACAGAGTTCTCCTTTGCTTTTAGTTATTTTTTTTTTTCCTAGCTGAGGCAGAGAAGTTCCCTGGACTGTGTTTTTTCTTTTTCTTGGACGTGTTTAAAGCTGCTCTGGACTGGGCACCAGAAGAGCAGCAGCAGCTCGCGCGTGTGGCCCAGGCCTGGCCGCGGCACTTCCACACTGGGAGGACTGTTGGCAGACTGAGTGAGCCGAGCTTCAGCCCATGGAGGGGACTTTCTGGGTTTGCCATCTCTTTGCACCCTCAAGAAGTTTTATTGCTTAATATTGCTCAATTTTTGTGCTGGTGAATGCTCTGCCTGTTAAATAAACAGGTTTTATTCCACTTTCCTCCAAGGAATAGTCTCCCAAACCAGCTGGCGGAGGGGCTGCTTGAATCTGCTTTCTAGAGGAACCTGTTTGGAGATTTTCTCCCAGATTTGCCCTAAACCAGGACACATGTTCACATAACTTGTTTGCCCAATTCTGCTTTGCTGTCTTGGAAAATCCTCAGATTTCTTATTTTATATTTTAGTAATATCATCTATTGAAATCATATACATTATAGGAAAAAGCCTAGTCACCACCAAATGGCTAAAATTTAATTGCTTTGAAATTCTGGGAACCAATGATAAGTCTGTCTGCATGATGTGTGGAATTCCAATTTGTATATCAACGCAAACAAAAATCCAACAGTAACTTGAAAGCAGAGTGGGACAACTCGGGACAAGAAGTCTCTCTTCATATGAATACATGCTGACAGGTTTCTCTGTGCTTAACTGGCATGATAATTTTTATGCATAATTCAGAATGCAACATAGAACCACTGGCATGGGTGGGGTAGGTATAGTGGCACACCATATTTAACTTTATTCCAGCTTCAGGATGGTTTTCTGAGTGCACATGATAATAAAGAAGAATTTCACTACCCAACAGTGGGTGCAATATTCAGGTGGTGTGAAGGGCAGAGGCCTAGACAATCCCTATTACTTTCCATTCATTTTATATTCACCAGAAATAATCTGGTTCCAATGAATGATCTATTCTACTGTACAAGTGCCTTTAAGGAAGTCATTTACCTACTCAATAAGAAATATATTAGGCTGCTCTTTTTTGTCTTGATGTATGCACCTGTGTCTTAAGTGATGAGCAGCTGTGTACATGTGAAGGTGGGAAAGGCAGACTTGGAGGGAATTCTGTTCTGGTTATTGCATGTTATCCAGGGAATCAAAGTATGATAGCACAGTTCACAAAAGTTCATTTTTCCTCCAGAAGCACAAAAATAAAAAGTCAGAAGTTGAAGTCAGACCAGATCCCACATGGATTGTGCTTGATTATGTGAAAAGAATTTTACTCCATAGGAAATTACTGTAATACCTAAGCAGTTTAAATGGAATAAAAAAAAAGACCAAACCATTCAAAAATCATAATTCAAATCTACTCATTCCTTTATGTGAGCACCATTGTGGACAACATGGAGCTGAAATTCTGTGTAAAGTGAAGTTTAAGTCCCTGAACTTCAGGCAATTTTTGCAAAATTTCACTCACCATTTAGTGAAGTAAATACATTTTTATTACTCAGGGAATTGACAGACTGTCCTGGGGTGACATTATGATGCTAGTATCCCTAGTAATGTGTTCTGTTTATGCTGGATATTATGTTCTGTGCCTTCAAGGCTGGCTCTGAGAGCAGAGGTGGGGAGAAGAAGAAGCACAGAGTTTGTTATCAGCCTGCTCTCATTCCTCGCCAGTCTGCTGGACACAGAACTCCACTGTGCTGTCTCGGCACGGACAGGGCAGAATGCAGCACTCCTTTGCTTTTTAGTTTAGCTAGCTGAGGCAGCCCGAGTTTTCCCTGGACTGGTTTCCTTTCCCTTTCCTCGGATCCGTTCGAGCCTGCTCCGGACTGGGGCGCGGGGAGCACGGCGAGCTCGCACTGCGGCTCACCGGGGCTGCTCGGGGCAGCAGCAGCCTTGCCCAGCGCGGGGGCACCGATAACAGGGACACCACCCCAGAGACACCTTCTGGGTTTGTCATCTCTTCAGAGCGACAAATGGGTTTTGTCATCTGCTATTGTTCATTTTATGTGCTGAGGAGTGCTTTGTTCAAATAAACAGGTTTCTTTCCTCTTCTCTCTGTGGAAATTTTTCCCAAACCAGTTGTGGGGAGGCGCCGTGTGCATTGGCTTTCTGTGGGGGGTCCCTTTTGGAGGTTTTCTCCCACATTTGCCCTAAACCAGGACACAGACATAATTGTTCTGGGAAAATCAAATATTTCTGTTGGGGAAATTTAAAGAACAACAAAACAAGAACATCACCTAGTTTTGAAGGTGCTTCTAATAGGGCAAGCCTCTGATGGAACAAGTCTCTCCATCTGAGTCTGCATGTGTGTCATGCATTTTAATTACTGTGCTGATAACTCCAAAAGGAGATTCAAACCACTTAAGATTTGAGTCTCCCTATCCTAACATCCTAGGCCATGTTGTATGAGCAGCCTGGTCTGCCAAGTGTCCCTGCCTATGGCAGGAGAGTTGAAACTAGATATTTAAGGTTCCTTACAATCCAAGCCATTCTTTGATTCTGTGACAGTTCTGTGACTGTTAAATTAATCAGTCTGCTCTCCCAAAATTATGCTACTTATTATAATGTAATAATTATATTACTGATAATGTAAACTTCACTATCTCTTTCTGATAAATTAAAGCACGGCTAAAGATAGTTTCCCACAATATCAAATGTTGTGGCCAATTCTGAAAATGTTTGTGCTTTTTCAAAGAATTATTAAAGATGAGTTTTCTTCTTTCTGGTCTATTTTCCACATAGCCACAAAGGCAGTGGATGCTCTTACAGGGTTAATTTTCTTAGCTTTTGGCTTTAAATTCATGGAACACATTGTGTCCAGCCTTAATATTTTACACTGTAAGCCATATCATCTTTTATCTCTTATTTATAGTGAACCTCATATTAATTTCTCAATAGCAGCTGGCACAGCAGGAGAGACAAGGCATTGATCTTCCAATTTATCCACTACTCTTACATATCCTGAGGTCGATGCAGTCTAGGGAGATTGATGTGCTCTGGCATCAGTACAGCGGGTGTGTGTTTCTCATGCATAAAAATCAACAACAGGAAACCAAAATGTGACAATTGATAGTAATATCGAAAACCTCTGTAATAAAAATAACAGGACAGTCTTCAATAATTTAATGGAATATTGGGTATTCCATAATGGAAAATAAGCCATGTAAGAGTTTGTATATATAGGTTTGTGAGACTACATTTGCAACAGCTAGGTAAGAATTCACATTTTTACATGCACAACATGTATATGTGTGTCTTCTCTCACCTTACAATATGAGTCACAGGGCTTAACTTTAAATTGTGACTTGTATTTTCATGCAAGCAGCCTGATAGGGACAGACGTCTGAAGGATCATAAAAAGAAAAAACATTCTTATCATTGCACATTGTTTGCAGTTGCACAATAGACTGTATCATCTCGAAGATTTATCTTTTTAGAAATAAATCAATCAGTGATGTTACAAGTTATGAATAATAGGTGACTCCTACTGTCCAATACCAGTTCTGTCTCCCATCTCTGGTTATGTGCAGTAAAAGAGGGAAGAAACCTAGACATCTAAGGTTTACTCTTTGTGCAATCTACTGTAGGCAGGTTATAGGACTTGGCAGACAAAACTTTAAACCTCAACATTATCATATTTCTCTGCTGTGTGTATCTTAACATGCTGTCCTACTCAAATGAAGCACTATCTATCTAAAGTTTGGTTGTCTAAGGTGTGCAGTAGTGGAGCTGACTCTTTAAGGAACTTCGAGTAGCAATCACTGCATGACTCCACACTATGAAAACTACAGGTAAAATTTTAGCATGTATTTCTAATTACGCAACATACAGGAAATTTTTACAGTCAGTGTAACATTCATTGTCTTTTCTCATATGTAGCCTTTGATGGCAGGGTTAATTTCTTTTTCTGCTTTGTTTGCTATCTTTCAATTACCCAGAAAAACAGTAAGAGTTCCACCACAGTGCTAGAGCTTTCTGTCTCCACAACTCATGACCCAGACAGGGGGACCTGGAAGACACAGATTTTGGTATCAAAACCAGCCCTCCAGGTGGTGATTAAATATAAGAGAGAGAGAGAAAGAAATATGCTCTGTGACATGGCCTGTGTACAAGGCGACTTATTAAGACTAAAAAATCCACATTAAAGACAGAGCTATTTCATGTGATATGAAGGTAGGATTGCAAACACAGAGATAGACTGCTCATTTTGAAGCACCATCCACTGCTAGCAGTGTTCAGGTACATATTACTTATGAAATTAAAATTACTCTCATTCCCTATGGGTCTTAAGACATCAAAAGGAAGGGAGGAATGTGGTATATTTCTATCAGGCACTTTAAAAACTATGGAAGAAAAGCTCTTCTACTACTCAGGATGTCCTCTGGTATCTCTGTTACGGAGGCGCAGACTCACTGCCTTTAACAGTCCATGATGTAGTGTTTGCATAAAAGATGCCATGTGACCTGTTGAGCTTTATGTAGTAATCCTGCTGTTTTAAAAAAAGCTCACAATTTTAATGACCATAATAAACAGAATATCTTACTTAAAACTCACAGTAAAGGCCATGGGGGACTTTAAAGTATAGCACAGAAATTATAAGAATCTACTGTGAGCTATTTTTCTATTTTAAAGTTTTTTTCTGACTACGAAGACCCTTTTTTCTTAGAAATTCAGATTACTATAAAGAATCCCTGATTTTGAAGTGTATTTGCTAAGAAAGGATAAGAAGCATTTTGAACATTTACTCAAATGTAGGAATGTGCTTAGGCTGGGGTTTTGTCAAGTTTTTTTAAAATATTTGAATATATTATTACATATTTGCTTTGTATGTGAATGAAACAGGAGATGCTGATAAAATAAAAAAGGCTCTTCTTGTAGTATTTCTGGACATAAACAGTAATAGAGATCCTAGAGATTTCAGAGGTGAGACTGCTTTTATGATATTTCCTTCTCAATTTTTAAAATCTATTTTATTATATTTTATGCAGTTCAATAACATCCTGGGTGCTTCAGGCACAGGTGAGATAAATAGTGCATAAACCTCACTAAAATGGCTTCTGTCCCAAGGTGCTTACAATCTGAGTTCATGCAGTGGCAAGAAGAAAGAGAATAACAAAATGGAATAAAAGTGGAAAAGACATAGACTAGATAATTTTGACTGTGTACCACTTCAAGAAGGCATGCATGCTTCCCAGAAGTTTTCTGTGAACCCAGAACTTGTTCTGAAAAATATTTTACAGGTTTTGAGGGAAAAACAAAAGAAAAAAGCCCTTCGCATTTTGTTTGCTTTCCGTTATCTGTGTACTTCCATCCTTATAGAGATAAAGCTCTGAGCCTAAGAGGACATTCAGAATTACCTGGGCAGCCTTTGTAAGGAAACTCCTGCATCACTGATACTAGTCTCATTTGACACACAACAAGTTTTTTAGGAGTGCTCACAAACACCTTGGAATTAATAAGATTTTCTATAGAAAGGCTGAAATATTCCTCTTATAGACAGAAAATACCTCTGTTTAACCTATAGATAAGTAGTAATAAATACATTTAGACTCTACTTATCTATTTTTTTCATTCTATATTTGCACCATTTCTCTGACCATTCCATTACTGTTAATTACACTCTAAATAGGGAAGTAGTATACATGGTGGAATGCCATTAGTATTTCTTTGTGCTCATGAAGATTACACATAGTGAGATCAAACTGCTACCACATAGCTGACAGCATACATACAATTAATATACAAATGCTTTTTCCACACCTGACACTGTCAACTTACTGTTCTAGTTCCTACTGCCATTCAGTTCTTCCCTTACAGTGTTCTTATCAGCCTCTATCTTTGTAATTTTCCTCCAGCTGAATGCCGTTAATGAATTTCTCCAGCCATTACTTTTTTTGTGTGTGAGCTCATTACTGAAAATCTTAAGATAAAATTTGTCCTAAGATTCCCCAAGTAACATCCCATCTGTAACATGTTGTACTGTATTTTAAAGAATATTTAAACAAATTTGTTCAACTTTTTGCAAGTCCCAAATGACATTAGGTAATGACAAACATGACCTACATGAAAGTATGTAACTGTAAAAAACTAAACTCGCATATTTTCCTTTTTTTTTGTTTAACCAATAATTTTCTAAAGCAGACACAACAACTTTGCATTCTTGCATTCTGAAACAGGAAAAAAAATCTCTTATTAATACCACCACATCCCACGTCAAGGCTGCTCCTTGTGTGCCATGTCATGTGCCATGTTGTCATGTGCCATGTCCTCATGTGCCATGTCGTCATGTGCCATGTTGTCATTTGCCATGTCATGGCAGCTCCTTATGTAATAAGAACCAGGTACAGGGAATTTTGATAGTAAACCTTGGGGAATTAGTTTAGAATGACAGGACAGGCTCTTTTATATACAACATATGTAAATACATATACATATACATGTGCATATATATATTTACCAATTGTTTTCCCTGCAGGAAAGAGGTGGGTGGTTCTGTCAAAACTAGGGAAAAACCTATAACTGTATTATAAAAATATTTTAGTGCAACTTTTATTTTTTGCCAGCAAAAAATAGCAGGAAAGAGATTATTTTCTTTTCAAAGCTTATTTTGCCTTTCCAGAATAAGAATTTTTAAAGTCTTCTGCCCCCTGCCTCTCTGGACCCCTGCTTTGTCTTATACAACTCAGATGTTTTCACATTCTAGGATGTTTGAAGTTTGGCCTGGCTACTCCTGTCCTCATCCAGAGCATTTAATTCAAAGTGCTTTCTTATAAAAGTGTACAAATGTGTGTGTGTATATGTGTGTTATTATCCAGCTGATACTATACTGTCAGCTACAAAGAATTAAATTGCAGTCTGTATTAGTAGGAAATGGGAAAATAGCAAGGTGTGGGGCCATTGGGCAAATATGTAGCACTATTCCTGATGTCATGCAACTGCACCACTAGGAAGGAGGAAGGATTCTCAGGAAGGTATTGCAAGGAACACCAGGGACATCAGGGCACCAGGTACTAGGGGTTACACTCCCAGCCCTAGGGACACCCTGTCCTTGCAGTGCCCCAACATTTCCAGAGAACAATGCTGTTCAGTTGTTATAGAGACTTGGACCTAGCTTATTACAGCTGGTCACTCAGACAAACTGTAAAAGAGAGTAGAGTTCTAAAATAAGTAAAAGTATTAAAAAGTTATGTTGAAAGCAGTAATGGCAGCAAAATGGATAAAAATAGGATGAAACGTAGCTTGCCACGCATTTTGGAAAACAGCTGACTGCTATACTGGGGCACTATTGAATTTCTGTGGTAATGTCTCCTTTCTTGGCACAGACTAAAGAGGACAAAGTATGTAGGTTTTTAAATTGGATGTGATAGATAATTAATGAATTTTCCATTTTTCCAGGTAGGGGTCCATGTACTGCACTCCTCACTGCACCATATGATCACCTACAACAGTGCACTAGACTATGACAACATAATGACATCTGCTGTTTTTCCACCTGCCTATTCACTAACTTAGGAAACATTTTGGACTGGATGCACTGCACTGCATGTACTTGCCTTGAGAGAAATATGTGTACATAAATATAAGAAAATAGACACATTTATTGATAGTTTTGAATTCTGAAAACTGATGAGTTATATTTATAGTGCTTGCATTTCTCAAGAGTTCTGATTCCAAGATTTTTGGGCTAAATCCTGAGAGACTTGTAGTACATCATATTGTAGAAGGAATAAAAGGAAGCTCTTTTTGGGTAAAACACTGAACTATATAGCAGGTGTATGGCCAAGGTATTGCTCCTGTTGTAGTCCCTAAAAGCAGGAGTTATAACCAGGATCCAGAAAATAAGTTTTGACTTGAGAAAAAAGCACAGGTGAAAGAGATTCGGACTGCTTGTGGAGAGTAGGCTCAGTGTAAGCCAACAGTGTGTGCCCAGGTAGCCAGGAGGGCAAGTGCCATCTCAGGATGCACCACACATAGCATGATCAGCCAGCCAAAAGATGGGATCATCCTGCTGGATTGAGCTGTGGAGCAGCCTCACCCCAAGTCCTGTGTATGGTGCTGGACGCCAGACTTTAAAAAGGATGTGAAGGTCCCTGAATACATTCAGAGGAGCAGAACAAAGCTGGGGGAAGAGCTGGAAGGCACATCCTGTGAGGACTCAAAGTTTGACTGGCTTGGAGAAAAGGAAGCTGAGGAGTCAACTGCTGCTCCGTACATCTTCCTGACAAGGGAAGTGGTGACGGAGGTGCTAATCATTTCTCCCTGGGATTTCGGGATTAGATAGAATTCCTTTATCAAGAGGTCAAATCCTGAAACAGGCCTGTCAGAGACTTTGTTAATGCTCCATGCCTGCAAGTGCCTTAAAAGGAAAGTTTTGGTCAATGGCCTTCAAAATATTTTGTATATTGGTCAGCCTTTGAAGTGTTCAGGCAGTTAAACTAAGTGATTACTGTAGGTCACTTACAACTGTGTCTACTTTATTCCAAATAAATGTTTGTAAAAGCTGCTGAGACAAATGAAACCAAAAAGTGTTTTTTCTGACATTGCTGCCACTTCAGAAAACTTTGCTATATTTCCAGTGGAGATGCTCTCTTCTGGGACTTCAGCCAGCATCCCTTCACAGACTTCAAAATGTTGTAGCTGGGGTGTGATCACTTGGGTCTTGAAAGCCTTCAGACTCATGAATACCTCAAACTCTCTGGGCAGCTCATTCCACTCCAGTGCTAAATGATTCTCACAGGGATTTTGATTTCTCTTACCTTTCCCCAGCTTGAATCTTTCTACTTTCAAAAGATGTTCCTGTCTCTTATTCCCTGATCAGGAAGTGTTAGAAAGAGACTGGCCCCATCGCCAATGCTGAGCAGAGGGGATTCTGTTTTTTCCAATACCTTTGACAATGATTCTTTGAGCAGCCTAACCACTCTTTTATGACACTTGAGTGTACCAATCTTTTTTATCTAAAGGCTTGTTTCACACCATTTACTCCTTTTTATTCTTCTTTAAAACTGTATTTTCTATCAAGGATGTGAGCAAGGAGTCCCCTACATTTATGTATAGCTTTCAGTTATCCACAGGCAGCATCTTTTCCCACCACTGCTTCCCATCTGTTGATGTCAGTTTCATACACTACTGTCAATCACCTTAGTGTCTCCTACCTACCTAGCACTAACCTAGTGTCTCCTACCTGCTCAGCAAAATTTATCATAACATTTTTTCTTTAGTTATTTAAACTATTGGCAGGAATAATTGCTGCAGCCTGGTAACTGATAAGTTATGACATTTCACTTGCTCAATAGAACATAATTGAAATAATAGAAATACAGTAATATGACAACAATGAGGCAGTAGGTCATGAAGTGAAGCAGTAGAGCATTTTAGCCTAAAGAATGTTGTGTGAAGACTTGTGCTGATTACAGAGTCCTCTGGACCAAGCCCCCAGTTTTACAAATTGGAATATGGCTTCTACACAGTGGATACTTCTTGACATAGCTTTGTCAAGTGAGCTGTGCTAAAAACAGACATAATTTTCAGTTTTACTTTGTTATACTGAGCACCCTGAGGAAATCAGTATGCTCATCAGCAAAATGGGAATAGTAATATTTATCCACCTGTGACAACTGCATCATGACCCAAGGATCAAAGTGCTATGCATAACTAAGTATTTTTAGTATTACTACTTTGATGTGTAAATCACTGACACAATTGGCTGTAACTGTCTTTGAAGTTGTTCTGAAAAATTATACCATATTTCTCTTCAGCAGTAATTTAATTTGTGAATTAGTGACATGACAGACCATAAGAATCTATTTGGAAACCTTCCAATTGATTTTCTCAATGTGTCTGTGAACATGCACTTAGTGTTCAGTAGGCAGCAAATGTCTTCAAATTATTATTACTGATTGCATCATTTTCTCAGTGAAAGAGTTTGTGTAATTTTAAATCTTATTTTTGTTAATATGAATAATTTTATGATCTGGTTCAATTATCATAAATTATATTTATAAAACCAAAGTTATTAATCATTTAACCTAGCTACTTCTACCTTCGGACTGGTTTAGTACGGATACAGTTTTCCTTAGAAACAGGCAGATGTGTTACAGGCAGGCCAGATGACTTCTGAAGCCTACATTTCATTAGAAAATAGAGTTGGTAGTCCTCAGAATTTCTTGTGAATTTAATTGGTCAAACAGCCATACATCATCTTTCAAGAAGAGAATTCAAAAAGAGACATGATGTCCTTGTTTTGCCACTCCGATATAACACCTTTCTCTGTGTGCTTGTGTTTCAGAGTGTTGCATAAAAGAGTTAAAATGCTGTGTTAAATTAAAAGTTTTGACACTCATTAATCAATAAATGTTGTGAATCCAACACTATGATTGAAAAAAATGTATTTCAAATAAGTTTCAATTTTGGGGACTCATACTTACACAAAGCTTTTTAAAGATCAAATAACAAGTCAAAGAAAAAGCAGAACTCATATTGCATCATAGTTTCATAAAGAAAAACTTGGAGATTATGGCACTTCAGGGCTGTTTATGATGTTCAAGACACTTTGAAAATGAAATTAATTTCTATAGGATGAACCATGTTAGGTCATATGACCAGATAATTTGAAAAATTACCAGAATGGTTTTCAGTAAGATTGAAAAGTTAGACTCTATTTTTCAAAATTTTTGCTGTTATTTAAAATACAAAACTGGCCATGCATTAAATGAATGCTACAAAACACAATATTTTGGACTGCTAAATCTTCTTTAACACTATCACACTATTGTATACTACTACAAAAAAAAAAAAAAATAGCTTCTAGTTTGTAAGGATATAGTTAAAGTATTGCTAAGTCAAACAAATGTCAGAGTCAAAAATAAAAACAGATTTGTTTTCTTTCATTCTAGATTATATCTTGTCTTTCCATGCAGAAATATAGTTTTACAAAAGCTGCTTCAGATGAAAGGGTAAGTAGATATAAATAGCCAAAAATCTCTTTTCCTTACTTTAGCTGCTTTAAAACTGCAGTATTTGTGATTTGCTAACTGCTGAGCAATTGTCTTCACCAGGGTTTATTTTACAGTTCCTATCAGATTTTTAACACAATCATTATGACAGTTTGGCATCATATACAGAAAATAAATAAATGGTTTTTTATGTTGTAACAAACATAGTTTTAAACTAGAGATTAATAATTGAGATTTCAATAGAAAAATTCATTTTTTGACTTCAGAAATCTGAATTCTTCAGTGGTAGTTTTATACCAACATTCTATTTTTCTCTATTTAAAAAAACAAAACAAAACAAAACAAAACAAAAAAAGAAAAATAAAAAAGAAAACCCCACAAAAAACTAATGCTCCAGTTCATAGAATGAATACTTCATTTACTTCATTTCCTAATTGTGTTGAGACATCTGGTCAGTTGTCTGCTGGAAATATTTTTTTAAATATACAGGAGTGCTGTTATTTGAGGAGATAAGAACTGTCATATAAAATAGGCAAGGTAGTAAGTTCTTAACAGACAGACTATACTCATTGTCTGCTACTGAAAAATTAGTGGCAAAAAGGACGTTCTAATTATCTAATCTATCATTCTGTCAATTATTTTTCTCAACTTTTCCAATGTTTTGAGACATTTGAGATAATTCAGGTTTATTTTCCATCACAGTGAAATGCTATGGCTGAACACTCCTGTATCTTCAACTACATATTCAATTATGTAACATTACCCTACTATTTTTAATAGTAAACTAGGTTATTCTGGCCTACTTTTCTCTTTGATTTTGCAATATTCAGCCCATGAGAAATTAAAATACTTATGCAGGTAGGTATTTTTAAATCAAGAGTAGTACAAAAATGTGGAAAGTATCCACAAAATGGTAGTTCTATTTTAAAATGTTGAATGATTCCATTTCCAGTATCTAGAGGAAGTGGAAGTGCAACAGTTCAGGCAGAGGGAATGTTATGCTTTATAATGAATGATATAAACCACACAATTATTTGAGGTTATAGAGAAGAAGGTGGACACTATAGTACTTATAGTACTTGAGCTACCACCGTAATGGTAAGACACTGTACTTCAGACAGAATGCAACTGCCCAGATAACACAGAAAATAATTTCATTTGATTTGAAGAAACTGTGATACTCTGAAGTGTACTCCCTTAATCCTAGATGGAACATGCTTGAGAAAACCGTTAAGAAATATGTTCAATTTGAGGGAAATTCTTTTGATAAAGCATATTTTGGTAGGATTTTTGAATTAGAGCACCACTGGCCATAGCTCTCAGTGACCCTGTCAAGTTTGTCATGCATTTGTGATTCTGTTCTGCTCATTGAGGACCAGGAATTCTAAACCTATAACTGTCAACCCTGCACATAAAATTTTATGTGATGACTTGCTTTTTAACATCTGTTGGGAAACAACTATTGAAAAAAAGTGACACCTAATCCCTTTTAAGATTTGTCTACACTTCTGCAGAAGATGTGTTTCTTCTGTTGACTCTTCCTCGCCAGACACATCTTTGGAGGCAATCATATTACAATCATCTCTGTTATGGTGGGAGGATTATTTCTGTAGAATCAATTGTTTTCTCTCTTGTTTATCATATTTCCGATCATCCAACTGAGGACATAACGAAGGAGATTTCCTAAGTGCTAAGTCTGTACTGTAAATTATACAAAATGTCTCTGGTAATCAAACCATGGGCTTTCATCTATACATCATTGAATGAGATTATGTTTCAGTGCATGCATTTAGAATTTTAAAAGTACAGAATTTAATAGCTTTGGTTAGATTCTTTAAAGTGAACTTAATAATATTATGCTTGACACAGACAGGATAGAGTGTAGTTTTATTCCGAAAATATCAGAACACACTAAATCACTTATCATTTTCACTGAACTATTGTCTTTCTAGAATTAAGAAGTCACATTTAAATTTTTTGAAAAAAGGTTAATTTGTTGACCTCAACTTTGTTTAATTGCTAGTAATGCATTTTTTGCTAATTAAGCATGCTTTCTCAACAATTCCAGAAGGAAAAAATAAAGCCTTTAAGGTTCCTCGTAATCCAGTGTCCTGGAGATGTAGGCTTCTAATTCTTTCATTTTAATCTACCAATTATATGCATTATATCAATAAATCTGTCATAAAGAATCTATCGTTTCAGCAACCCTTCACCTGCCATTGCTTTAAATCCTATGAAAAGACACAAGGCAGTATCTTTCTTTAAAAGTGTCAAAAGGAAGAGCTGACTAAAACATTACCATCATTTTCCTGGTGATGAGACCTTAAAATCTCCAATCTCAGTTGTCCAAGCATAATAGTAAATATAATATTGAGAAAGAACAGAGTTACTTCACTCAATAAATATGTTTTATCTCTTAGATATGATTTGCCATTTTTAACTTTCAGTCCTTCGCTTTTAAACATTTATAATGGTCTTAAAATTTAGCTCTACTCAATTATAAAAGAGTTCTCCTCGTATTTTGCAGCTGCATCTCAGTTAATAATCTGCACAGACCCAGCCTATTAAAGTGATAGAAAAGAGTGCATTAGAATTTCCTTCTATGAATTTGTTGTTTATGTAGAAAGTTTTGACATCCTAAAATTGTAGTAGAGGTTTATATCTTTCTGCAACAGTGTGATTTATTAACTAAGACCTTTATGGTGACATAGTCTGCACCAGAATTTAATTCTCTGTATGACACAGTGTAGCTTTCACGTACCAATACAATCTCTGAACATGAAGTTGGAAATGAGAATGAGTGCTTTTTTTTATGGCAACAAAACAAAGTAATATTTACTTGTTTCTTTTAATATTTTTCTTCTTCTGCATCATTTTAGTATTAAAAAAATTTGTTTCAGAAATAGTGAGGAAAAAAAACTTATAATCAATAGTTCTTTTACTTTCCACAATATTAAATGAAACAAAAAGCTCTTTTCACCTGAAAATATTAAATTCAGGAAAATGGAGAAAGATATTTTCCTGTCTATATTTTATACAGTATTAACTGTAAAAAATGATCATGTAAATTACCTGAATATGGTATTGTATGGTTATACTTTTCTGTGGAGCTATTACACAACATAAGTGGAAATGCATACTCTTCGCAAAATTCCTTATTTTTTTCTGTTTCATCTGATATTTTTTTACAAGAAGATCTTTTTGATTGTTTTGATTTAAAGTGCATATAAGTTACCAATGTATAAAAAATCATTCAAATCTATCTGTATTATCATAGATGAGATTTTTTCCTAAATTTCAGGTCTGAAAAGAAGTCAAGAGAAATTAAATGCAAATCTAATTACATACAAATTTTCTCTTTTATAAAGCCCATAGGCAAATAAAAGTTGCCCTTTTTATGAAGCAGAGCCCAGTCTCTAATCAGGCTAGAAAAAAAGACAACTCTGATATATGTTATACATAGACTGTAACACAATAATACTACCAAATTTTTGTCAGGCAATTAAACCTTATGCCAAGCTAATTCAATTTTGTTGCTGTTTTATTAAGTCTTACAAAAAAACCCTGAAATCTGTTCTCTTCAGTAAATCACAAGTTTCACAAAGCATTCCCTTACTCAGACTCCTTGTTCTGCTATTTTGATATATGAAATACCCAGCAAAATATTTTCAGGGTCATAAATCTAGAGTGATAAAATTAATCTTATTGCTGAAGAGAAATAAATATTTTATTGCAATTTTATGAGCTTTTGTTCCCTTTTCACTTGCAAGTAGGTATTGTTTAGTGGCACAGAGATATTTAGCTGCTAAAAAATGTATTAGAAACAGTACAGCAGTAATAGAATTCATATCTACAAAGCTGTACACTTCTCAGAATGAAGGTCCAAGAATATCTGAAGGAAATCTTAAAAGATAATACTGTCAATAACAGTATTACACTGATTTTTTTCTTACATTTTAAACTCCAGGAATAATTTTAATCCTATTAGTAATTTTAAAATTGATTTTTCTGAAATTGTACCTGGAAAATAGCTATGCAGTCTAATTTACTGCATTTGAGTGAAATGTGCAACCCTAGAAATCAGAAATGCTAATCTAATTCTTCATTTTCTTTCCATTTTTTTCTTAGAACCACAAGGAAATTTTAAGATTGGAGATGTTCATTACATGATTATACCTTTCTCTGATGGTATAAGCATTTGCAGAAATTATTCACTCTATACCAGTCTGCCACAACATACACTGCATTCAAATACATATTATCTGATATATAATGAACAGATTGTCACAATTAAGAAATGGGTGAGGGAGAAAGGAATGTACAGGTAGGAATTTCCATCAGAGTAGAAACAAACGGAGAGCGTGTTTAGTGCTTAGTGTTACACAGAGGGAACTACTTTCTTCAAGTGCTGCAGATAAGTAAAGTATGATTGCTTTCTGCTGTGTTGCACAGCCATTCACAAACATCTAAAATGACTTTAAAAGCTTCATTACAATTTGGCAAATATTGTATGAAGTTTGCATAGACTGATTTTTCCAAGGCCCTGAAACACAGAGTTAGTTAATCCAGTGATTTGCTACGGCATTAAAAAAATGTAGATCAACAAATTAAAAGGATAGTGTGGCCAAATCTGAAGAGATAACCCATAATGTATTAACAAGACATTGTCACCAGAAAAATTTATCTTCCTCTGAAATGTACAGAAACACTATGAAGCATCATAGATCCAGAGTATTCACAGTTTTGGGACTTTTTCTTCACTTTTTTTTTTAGGTACTAAGTAAGTTTGTTACTTTTTCTGTGAAGACATGGTACTTTTTAGTAAACACTGCTGATGTTTAAATTTGGACTACATGAAAAATATTCATTTTTCATAGTTACTAAATGGAATGCCAGATTACTAATTCACAGCTGAAGTGGTAAATCTTCAGTCCAAGAAGGATGTACAACTGCAAGTAGAAGTCACTAGAAGGACAGCTCTGTCTATAGCCCGGTTCAGCTGCTTTCATATCAAATCCATGGAGCATGGGCAACAAACCAAAGAAGCTGGAAGTCATCATGCAGCAAGGAAGTTATGATTTTGTTGCCATTACTGAAACTTGGTGAGATGAATCCCATGACTGGGATGCAGCTACCAATGGCTGTAGGTTGTTTAGAAGAGGCAGTGGAAAGAGAGGTGGAGGGTTTCCCCCCTACGTGGATCAGATTTGAAGAGCTGCCTCTGAAGAAGAGGCAGCTTTATACCTTTATAAGGGGTAGAAATCTGGACCCTGGGAACTACCATCCTGTCAGCCTCCCCTCTGTGCCAGGAATGATCCTGGAACAGATCCTCCTAGAACCTGTACTAAGGCAGAAGAACAGAGGTGATGCAGGACACTCAGCATGACTTCTCCAACAACCTCTTTGTCTCTAGAGTGAAATAGATTTGATGGGTGGACTGTTATATGGATAAGTGGATGGATGGTGCTCAATGGCTCAAAGTCCAGTCCTGAGCTATTCTATTCTTAGCAGCCTTATCTACCTGTTTGTTGTTCTGGTTTTAAGTTGCACAATTTTTAAGCACATGAGCATCTCCATGATTTATGTTCAGACTCATGTTCTCTACCCGCTCAGTGATTTCCTGACACATTACAGCAGCCCAGATGTGTTTGCCCTTGGAATAGGACCAACTGGTCTTCTTCCATTGCTGCAGCCACCCCCATAGGTCATTAGCCCCCATTCAAGAGTCAATATAGAGTATAGAATGCTTTTCTCCTTCAGCAGTCTCTAGGGCGTGTTGGATGGCTCTCACTTCTGCAAATTGGCTTAAGTTGCTTTCCCCTTCATTAGCCTCAAGGACTCATCATGTGGGACTCCATGCAGAAGCTTTCCACCTCTGATAAATTTCCTACTATGTGGCAGGATCCATCAGTAAATAGAGCATAGCCTCTTTTGATTTCTGCTAACTCATTATATGGCGGTGCTTCTTCGGTATGAGTCACCTTCTTAGGCAATGATTCAAAATTTATGGCTTCTCTCCAGTCCACAATCTCTTTTAGGATTCCTGGGAAAATAGGTTTTCCCATTTGGATTAATTGTGTAGTCAGTGCTACCTATTTACTCCACATAGCAGTGGTTGCATCATGTATTGAGGGGATGTTCCCTTTGAACATCCAGTGTAGCACAGGCACTTATGGTGCCAAGAGGAGATACACTTCTGTCTCCACAACTTCTGAGGCTCCTAATATCTTTTCTCAGTTGGAATATCGTGGGCTTCTGATCCTCAACAACTCCAGTTCCAAAACCTTAATGGTCTACCTCAGGTTTCTCCTAATGTTCTTTGCCAGGGGCTCCAGTGTAGAGTGTACTTTGCATGTCAGGCTCTGTCTGAACAGGCCCACAAACTGCTACTGCTTCTTGCAGTAGCAAGAAGCTGATTCCTGTTTGATCTGCTCAAAGGCCTGTTGTTGCTCAGGTGCCACACCTGAAGTGATTATTGTTCCAGGTCGCTCAATAGAGGAGGGGCCCACAATCTGGTTATAGCCTGGAATGTATTTTCCAGAGCCCCAAAAGGCCTAAAAAACCCTTGTGTTTCCTTCTTCTTAGGTGGTGGAGACATAGTTGCTATTTTGTTAACCACTTTTCTCCACATGGCCATTGTGGAAGGGGCATTCTCTGGATCTTTAGGGACTCTGTCACTTTTTAGATCACTTGTAGATGATTTCCAGCACTTCCAGTTCTCTCAAATACTGGATACCTTCATCAGCAGTGGTCCACATCCCTGGAGAGTTCATAAGATCTTCATTAAATAGATATCTTGCTCTCACAGTTGAGAGAAGCCATCTCCAGAGGCTGAAAATTGGTCCTTCTTCCCAAGCCCTCTTTGAAGAAAGCTGGGCAGAGACTATTTATTACAAGAGCATGTAAAGAGGACAAGGGGGAAATAACTTCAAGCTAAAAGAGAGCAGGCTTAGATTAGATACTAGATATAAATTCTTTACTGTGGGACTGATAAGGCAATGACACAGGTTACCCAGAGAAGTTCTGGACACCCCATCCCTGGAAGTGTTCAAGGCCAGGTTGGATAGAGCTCTGGGCAACTTGGTCTACTGGAACTGGGGCAGAGAGGTTGGGGTCAGATTGTGTTTAAAGCGGACGATCCTTAATCCCAGGTTGTTTTGTGATTCTATGATTTTCTTTTAACTCTCAGGATTAGTAGTAATAGGACTATTACACTTTAGCAAACTTCAATAATACTTCTTTTTCTTGTAGTCTCCAGCATGTCTTTAACCTATTCTACTTTTGCATTAATTTTTCCAGGCTTAAACCTCAATCATACTATGTATTTTCATTGAAAACCTGCAGCAGCTGTCCTTTCTGCATCTTGCAGACCTGCTTTTCTTGGGGTGATTGTGAACATATTTTGTTTTTTATCTTTTTCCCCCCATGGTTACAGGGAAATTCTTAAACACAGAAGAAACAGGCATTTCTAAGACAAAATTGTACTGACTTTTTAAGTAATCATTTATGACAGAAATAGCACAGAAAACAGAACATGGGAAAATATGTCATGGAAAACAATGGGGCAACCATGGGGCAACCATATTTTATGGAGTGAAATAAAAAGGATTAGAGCATAATTATGCTGTTGTATATGGCACATGAAATCAAACCAATTATTCCTCTTTGTAGTCCTTTTAAGCCTGAAGATTAAGAGAATTTGGCAATTTTTTGTCTTTCTGGTTTCTGAAAAATAAGGGGCAGTTCTTTTTCATCAGTAAATGTAACGATTTTCCCTAATGCATGTGAAATATTTAACAGTTTAGAAAGTATGACAGAGCTAGTTATGTATTAATATTTTTCAGCAGACCAGAGTGATACTATCATTTATTCTAAGTCTACTCCATCATTTCTAGCCTTCAGCTTCTTTAGGAATGAGAATACTAAGGAAAACAAAGGATTTCCTGTAGTGTTTATCTGACTATGTCAAATTAGAATATTACCTGCAGTTGTCTTCAGTAAGTATGTGAGTTATCTTGACACTTTAACTTAGTTATTAAATGACATGTTTTTAAAGTCTAGGTAAGTTAATAAAAACAGCTTTTACAAGAGTTTGTGTATTTTTTTTTAATAGTATAACCACCCATTTTTACACTGTCCAAAAAGAAAAGGCACACTTGTGTTTCACAGTCTCAGCCCCTGTTAGTCCATGTGCCAGACAGCAACAAGTGCAGTAAGACAGTTCAGGTTCTCAGCTGTCAAATCAGGCAAAATTCTCCAATGGCTCCCATGTATGAAGTCAGGAATTAATGCTTTCTAGAAGTAAGTATTGAAAGCTAATTAGGGATGTGTTTATCCTGCCTTTTTAAGGGAGTAGGCATCTTGTAAACATTTTTGCAATATTTTTTCAACTTGATTCATCTAGAAATTTCCAAATGCACCTGGATCTGCACAAACAAGCAAAAGCATGAAGATAAAAGAGGGCACATAAATATTAAACTATGATTTTTATTTTTTTAAAAAATTCTTCTTTATTTTCTTCTTCTGAAACTCATTGTGAAGGCCTTCCAAAGAAAACAGACACCTCATTTCTGGTACACACACTGGTACACACAGAGAGGAAGAGTTAAAATGCTTAAATTAACCTTCTTCGTTTTTCCTCCCCTGTGCCCCAGGCTACTCCCATGATACAACATAGTGTAAGATTTGCATTATTAAAGAAGGATTTTTTGAGACATGAATGGAGATTCTTCTGTGGAACAAGCTATACAGCATTACAAAATCTACAGGTTCTCAAAATGGAGTTTGCTGAAGTGGTGTAACAGACTATTCTGTTAGTTTCTATCACACAGTGAATTGCATTGCATCTCATCAGACATTAAAGATGAGCAGTCTTTTTCCAGAATATCACCAGATGCAGAGAATATCATTGTTATATGAAAAAAAAAAAAAAAAGAACTCCATCTGTGGTGAATTTTCTATAAATCATTTTATATAAGATATCCTTCAAAATACTAGTCTAATTTAGGTAATGAATGACCACAGTAAGAATCTCAGCTCTGAATAAATGCATAATCCCCACCACAAATAAACTGCTGGCTACTGGCATTGTACCCATCAAAAATTATTAGGAAAGTTTATGGCAACAAATTCTGTCATTAAAAAGTCACAATGTTTTTTATTTGAAACGGTATTTCCTTAAAAACTCATTTAAAGCATTTTTAAAAACCCTCTCTACAAGACTTAACATGTCCAGTGTGACTTTCACAGCAAATTTTGTAATAAACTGCAAAAATACCTTCTCAGATAAGCTCAGTTTGACTTCTACATTCAACAAAAATGGATTTAATGGTAACCAGGAACAATTTTTTTCATTAGGGAGATTAATGCTTTAATCTCCCTAATGAAAAAATCACATCCAGCTGTGTATTTCAGGTTCATATAAATATGAAAAAATCCCCAAACTTTTAAAATATTTTATTTGTTAAGGGAACTGCAGCATCACTGTTTAAAGAATCATCTTAATTTTATATTTTCATTAAATTTTTAATAGAGGTTTATATAACTAACTTTGAAAGAAGACTTTATATAATTCACTGTGAAAGAGGACTTACAATATACTTTTGCTAAGTATCTATCCATTTACTGAAAATTCTTTTAACAAACACAAGCTAAGGAGGAATGTATTATCTGAAAGAGAATGAGTAACGAGTATGTATTTTTTTCATCAGATACTCTTTAACAATTTTTGTTTATTGGAGGAGTTATTTTCATCAGCTTTTCTTCTCTACAGCTAAAGTGACACTTGTGGAAAGAGGGCACTTGAGACCTGTAAAACCAATTTCAAGAATTTTTAAGTGAAATGTAAGAACTGAATAAAATACTATTTTCATTAAAAAATGTTCATGAATATTTGAAGCAAAAAAAAATTTGCAACATTATGCCCTTGTCTGACTGTTATTTTTCCTATAATACAGCATTATTTATATTAGCATATATCCTAAAAAATTTCAAATATACATAAAGAACTGAAGTAAAGATTTAAAAGCCATTGGAAAAAGTATATATGGACACAAGAGTATATTGGTGTTTCCTTCTCCCAAAGTTCAATATGGATGTTACTGACTTGTTGCAGAGCCAAACTGAGTGTTAATGCTGCAGATGCCTCTGACTGGAGCTAAATGGCTTATCAAATTTAAGCTTCCCTCTGACAACCAAAAGGAGTGTGACATTGAGTGGGAAAAAGGCTGACATATGGCTTCATGAGAAACTATTCCAGCTGGAAAACATACAAGAAGTGAACGAATGGTCCTTGTATGTAAAAGTCAATACCGGATAAACTTCTAATTAAAACATTTAAGCCATAAGATTATTACTTTTAGGAGGAAGTGACTCACATGCTGAGTAAGAACTGTGTACTCAGTGAGAGCTGAGACTGAGAAATTCCAATTTCTGAGAAATTTAAGGTGTAATTTGAGTGGTACACTGTTCATCTTCAAGTTCAATTTCATATTGGGAATTTTCTGAACCAAAAAGGATATTTTATTATAAGGGCCTGTCGCAGTGCCTTTCCAAAGTCTCCGGCAGTCCAATACCTTTGGCAAGCAGCAAGGGCCACGTTCACGAACCACTGCGGGCAGGAGCTATGGTCTGTGTGCCCGAAGCTGCCAGACAGGATGAGGCGTGTGACGACAATGACAAAAGCTAAGGAGTGGTCTGTGGTGGTGCGCTTTTTCTTTAATTTGATATTTGTTCAATATCTGTTCACTCCCCCCCCCACCACCACCCCTAATCTCCTCCTCTCCAAGTTGTCAATCCTCCCTTTCCCTGCCCCTTTCCCTGAAACCTTCCCTGTCATTCCTCCTAGCTCCCTCCCCTGCTTCCAGAGCATTCCCTGTCTATTTAGTGAGGCTCAACACCCTATTGGTTACTTTGTGTTATTCGACTCCCCTGCTTCCCCTCATAGGTTTGTGATATGTTAGTCCTGCCCTAAACTCCTCCCCTGCTATTCCCTTATTGGTTGCTGTTCCTATACCCCTCCTCCTGAGTTCTTGTATAAAAGCTCTGCTCCCCCTCCTAAGGGGTCTTGGGGCTCACTGAATAAAACCATCCTGTTCACCCCCAAGTCCCGTGTCGCCTCTGTCTGTCCCCACACCACCAACTGGGACTGCAGAGCTTCTCAGGGGAAGCAGCCGCCCGTTCTCTTCCCTCGCTGCCCAGCACGGCACCACTCGGGGTATCGCGGTGAGAGGAGCTGCCCAATTTACAACAGTGGTCCTTTTGGGGGTATCCACGTTCCGAGTTTATTAGCAGTCTTAGAAGACAACTATAGCTCAGAGGGAGATAAGCCCCAAAAGCACTGAGCACCGTGTGCACAGCCTTTTATATGGGGGAGGTAAAAAGGGGTGGGAACAACAGTCAACCAATGGGATAACAGCTGGGGGGTGGCAACCAAAGTGACAAGCAGGGGAAACATCCAATGGGGTGAGAGGGAGGGAGGGAGGGGACCCCGGGAGCAGCCTATCACCCAAGGCCCTGGTAGAACTCTCTAGGTGAAGGGGAGGGGCCTCAGAGTGACGGACAGGCCCTGGGGAGGGGCCAGGGGAGGGACCCAGCATAACTGAACCAATGGGATAGAGGGAGGGATGACTGCCAGATGGAGGGGCGAGGAGAAGAAGGGAGGCCGGACCATTTAACATAAAGAGGGGGAGGGGGAGCAACCATAAGTGGGGGGGAACTTGAAACACACCCCAACCAGGGCCCGAAGTCAAATGTAACATTGTTCTTGACAGCCTTTTTTAAAAGGCAAGCTGGTGAACTCAAACCCCTTGGCTAGGAGCTGTGCCCACCAGGGATACATCCTGTAGTTTACTAACAAGTAGCGTGTGCCTGTTATTTGCTGAATGTGTTTAAATAGAGATATTCTGAGAAATAAGCTTTCTTTCTAAATGGGCTGTCAAAAAAGAGATGTTATATAATTTCCAGATTTGCATATAGTTCATATCCAAGTTCACTGAAGTCAACTATCACTGTGAGACCGCTACCAGTTGCCCATTCACTAATTACAATGGTAAAAAATATTTCTCCATCTTTCTTATAAGCCCTCACAACTGAAATGCCACAAAAAGCCATTCTGGAGACTTTTCTTCTCTCAGTTGAACACCAATTCTCTCAGCCCTTCTTCCCAGAAGATGTATTCCAGGTATCTGATAATTTTCATAGCCCTTCTCTGCATTCACTCTGCAAGTCTGTCTTTTCAATATTGGAGATCCTGGTGTATACAGTGTAGCATGCAATCACTTCTCCCCTTGGCAATCTATTACACAAGTATCTTGTGTGACCATTCAGATGTCACTCTGGGAGTTGGAGTCACACCATCCAAGGTGCTGGGAGTCACACCATCCAACTGCTGGGACCAAAGCTCCTTTGCAGTGAGTGGCTCCAGTGAACCAGCAGTGCCCTGTTTGACTCTCCCCACACCTCACACCCTCACTGTCTGACAAGTTTCTATTCCTGGCTTGACCCTGGGTTCCCACAGCAGAGTGAAACCTCTGATCCCTCCAAGTAATAATTGTGGAGAAGCAACAAAATAAGAGCACAATTTGGGTGCCCCCGGGAGGGACTCTGATTAAAGGAATCCCTGACCCTTGCAGTCATTGCACATTCTATTCACACACCCTTCATGTCCTTTTCATGCGCCTCTTGGTCCGATGGTTTTATTTATTCTGGGCTCTTCTCACTGCAGAGGCTCTGTGTGATGGCTGGCATTCCAGGGCTGTGCCCTTCGTTAGGCAGAAGGTCAGTGCCCCAGCACAGCTCATTGTCTGGGGCTGCAGCTGTGTCCCACCAGCCAGAGCACAACCTGCAGCTCGCACTCCAAGCTACCCGCACTACGTGTGTTCCACAACAAATCTATAAAATTTAGTAGTGTTTATGAAAATGTAACCATAAATTGTTAATTTATTAACAGATTTCAGATTTTGATATTTTTATGCGTAAGACTGCATTTACTACAGGTAGCTGTGCTTTCTTCTGTATGAAGCAAACTCAGTAAAGTTGTCCACCATGACTTTAAAAATCTCAGGCAAATGTGTAGTACATTTAGCAGTATCCTCATTCACACATCTGTGAAGGATCTAGTTATATGTCTTCACGTGACTTTTTGTTGTTGTTGTTGGTTTGGTTTTTTTTGGTTAGTTGGTTGGTTGGTTTTTTTGCTCTAACAGATTTTTAGGTCAGTTAATTTTAAAATTTCCATGTCAAAAGATGCAGTCATGTAGCACATTTGGTAAATGACAGCTATTACTGCAACATTAGAAAACCAGTGAACATGCTCTAGCACAAGACTGCATAATTAGAAATCATAGATAACCACTTTGTTTTCAGAAGTACTTTCCTTTCTTTTTTAGATATCAGTATTAGATTCTGGACAGAATTGCATTAAAACACACAACTGCAGATTCATTTGACCAAGCCGGAAAAATCTTTGTTTGCATGCTAAAAGATTTGAAATTCTGTGGAAAAGTTTTGTTGGCATTAAACCAGTAAATACATATCTATACACAGATAGATATATAGGCAGATATAGATGTAGTTGAGTCTTAGATATAGGTATTGATACTGATATAGCAATAGATATATCAGTCTTGCTTTTTGCAACTGTGAAAAGGATAAACACTTCATAAAATCTCCTGCCACAGAACCAAACATATTGAAATGGCTTTTTATGGAGATATTGAAACAACAACAACAAAATAAAATACACAAGGCTTGCTTCTCCTGAGGGTTCAATTATTTTGAGCCCTGCTAGCAAAATTTGATTGATAAATCTAACCTTTTCTTTCCAGGCAATGGTTTGATCACATAGTGATGAGAGAGTTAGTAAATGGAAAAATAATATTTGGATTGCAACAGGATAATAAAAATTCAGAGGATGCCTTTGACTTTTACAAGGTGAGAAATTATTTCCCATTTTGATTGTGTGATGTCAAGACTTCCTTCTAAGAACAGGTAAGTCTGGGCTTTGTATGATCCTCTTAAATCAATTTTCAAAACTTATAAGGTTTCTCCAGCCTTCCAACTAGAAATTCTTAATACATCCTAAATGAAATTCAAGTTGTAGTGGCAGCATAGGTTTTTCAGCAGCACAAATGGATGATGAAATGGTGTAGTGACTGGACTTTATATGTGAAATATGAACTAAAGATGTGAAATATGAACTCTCCAGGCCCACAGGGAAAAGCAGGCAGCCTTTGAGTCCAAAGAAATTTAAGAAATTTTCCAACTCTACCAATACAAAACACTGATAATGAAAGTCCATCATGACATAATTTGACACTTCTATATATCTTTTTAATTGTTCATTTACAACATATTTTTTCATTACTATCTAAAATACTTCTTAGAAGCCCAAAATCCCCTGTAATTATTTTCTTCAGATCTTCATTTTCATGCAGAAAAAAGAGAAGTTATAATAAAAAAAAAATTAAATTAGATAATTAGGATTTATTTTATCATCATAAATTCCTTTACACAAGATCCTTCTTTGTAGACAAAGGAGCTACACCTAATCTTGCAAGCAATTCCACTGGAAAAAAAAAAAAGCAAAAAGAGAGAGAAAGTAGAAATTTGCTTTGAATTATAAGCTTGGGAGTAAATAACTGAACAACACTTAAAACTGTGTTCTTTAAATGTTTTCAAATTTCCACAGGCATCTGTAGAAATTTACTTTGAAATGCCTGAATTTTGGAGAATCTAGCAAAATGTTTGACCTTCATTTACTCTGTTCCTTTCTGATCCATAAAATAGTTTTTGAGATTGGAGAGCATTTAATAAGTAATTTTAAAAATATGTAACAAAATTCAGTGAAGAATTAGCTACACTGTCTGCTTCAGCCCACATAATAAGACACTATTTGGTGAAAAGGGTATTTTATGTACCAGTATCATCCTAGAGCAGAAGACAGAGAAAGAAAACAGATGCATTTGTTACTGGTTTAAAGACAGAACACTGAAATGCAGCTGTGTAAACCTGAATATTGCAGTGAGACTTGAGCATGGAGATGAAACCTGTGGTATTTACCAGCTTCCAGAATTGGAGTATCTGAATGCTGAAAGCCAAATTAAAGTTGCCCTTAGCAAAGGTATGCTGTTTCAAATGTAGTCCTCCTGCATAAGCTCTCCCTGCCCTCACTATGCCATGTGGGACAGATGTAATTTTGTTCTAATGTTTTAGTTAATGAAACCACTGCTACAGCCTATGAATAACTGCAGCAAATGTGCTCACTGTTAAATAGTACTATGCTTGCAGGCAAGTGTGGCAAATAGATAACCCACTGCATTTGTACCTACTTCTACAGGTTTTTTTAATACAGAACTAGATTCCTGAGGCATGGTGTGCATGTGCAAAAATTAAAAATTAAGAGCTCAAGCCTTAGATAGAAACTGTAAATCCATTTAGCTCTGAAAAATTAATTCTCATTAACAAAACTGTCAATATTTAGTATCCAGACTATGACATTTCAGCTGCTTTTCCTGGTTTACATACTGAAATGAGAAAATACATATTCAAAAGCATAGTAATGCACACATACACCACACATATTCTGCTGTCATCTCTGCAATATATAGCAAAATCATAAGTAATTTTTTCTAACAATTTACAGATTCTATCTCTCATCTCCTAAGTTATCTCCTTGAATTTAATAATGTCTCAACCTCCAAAAAACTTTATGTGTCTTGTTTTTAAAAAACAGTAATCATTTATGCCAAGAATTTGGCTCAGTTAAATAACTTTTTCATTCTAATTATATTACTTCCAATTATGACCATTTGTTCAGTTTCAGAAAAAGGATTTTCAAGCTGATTACAAGAATTATTGGCTTGTGCTTTATGTGCTAACAAAACTGAGCAATTGTGGCACCAAACCAGAGGTGAAAAAATGTAATTTACTTATAGAAAAGCAAATCCTAATTTTCCATAGAAATTCAGTCCCAGCAACACCTGAAACCGGTGATATTCTGCGTTATGGTTTGCAAATTCTCAGATTTTAAACACATAAAAAGATTAAGAGAAACCAAAATTTATACCTGTCATCATTTAACCCCAGTTCACAACTAAGCCCTATGCTTTCACCCACTCGTACTCCCACCAGAAAGATTGGGAACAGAATTGAAAGAGCAAAAGTAAGAAAATTCATAGGTTGAGATAGGAACAGCTTTACAGGGAGGTAAAAGACACAAACACATAAGAAAAGCAAAACAAGCAATTATTTCACTGCCTCCCATGGGCAGGCAGGTGTTTAGCCATCCCCAGGAAAGGAGGACTCCATCAGGTCTAATTATGACTTGGAACAAAAATGCCATCACTCTACACATCCCATCTTCCTTCTTCCCCAGCTCTCTATGTTGACCCTAACATAAGGAATATGGAACATCCCTTCAGTCAGTTGGGATCAGCTGTCCCAGTTGTGCCCCCCTCACCTACCCACACACCACCAGACTACCCACTGGCAGGGCAACACAAAAATCAGAAAAGGTTTTAATATTGTGCAAACACTGAGCAGCAACAGCAAAACAATCTCTATATTATCAACACTGGGTTCAGCATAAATACAGAACTCAGCCCCATATTAGCTACTGTGAAGAAAATTAACTGTACTGCAGGCAAACCTAGAACAATACCTCTGAAATAAATATGCATGTTTTAACAGCCCTTATACAGTACAGACCATGGGAAGCTGTGCAGCTGATGACAACATCTGTACCTATTTGTACAATTTTTGTTGATTAAAGCTAACAGCTACATATTGAATATTTATGAATAAGAGGTTGGCATAGATCATAGACAGGGCATTGATTCTCCAGAATTAAAGGTAATTTTCTGTACAGTGGTTAAGTTCAATACCACCTCCACCCCCAAACTCTTCAGAAAGCAAGGATTACTCACAAAATTGTTAATATTTTTAATGCCTTTTTTCCCCTCAGTGTTTAATACTAATGCTGCGGTGAGGAGGAGGACCATGACTGCCGGAGTGATGTTCCACTTATGGGCCATAAAATCCTAAGGAGCCAGTTGTACCATCCAGATGTTCATAATAAGCTCATGAGGCTTGACAGACTTCACCCCAGATTACTGAAGGAGTTAGTGGGTGCTAGAGCAGGACCCCTCTGTCATGATCCACGGGTATGGGGCACAATGTTCACTATAAATTTTCATCAGGCAGATCAAAGACACCAGTCCACATTGTACAGTCACCATAACTCTGGCAATGACCACACTATTTAGACTAAAAAGGTGTTGGTTAACAAGCTCTTACATTTTCACAATATATTTCTACAAAAGGTGTTAGCTAACAAGACATTAATTTTGAGACAAGACATTAAATAAGTTTTCAAGTCCCACAACAAACTTTTCAAAAGATGCTGTCTTACAAGCATAACACCACTATTCAAAGGTGTTGGGTAATGAGCCACAAGACACTTCCACAAGGTCCTCACTCTCACAACAGAGTTTAGTAGAGTACAGTATAGACTATGACAGCTGTGCTTTCCTTAGGCAAAGCAAAGAAAGAAAATAAAGAATAGCACCAGTCCTCAGATCCTGCAATGGTCCTGCAAGACAAAGAAAATAAAAGACAAAGGGATAGGGAAGAAGGGGAGGGGAGAGGGGGAGGGAAGAGAAGAAGGAGGCTAAATTCACTCCCCCTTGTAGTTAAGAGGTAGACTCTTGGGGCACATCTCTTATGTAAATAAACTAAGATTTTCTATGCTGCAGGGGATGGAACAGAACACAAGTCTCAAGGCAGAGCATGATCTTGGCTTACAACAGGGCTGCCCCACCTCCATGAGACTCTCTCCACTGATTGTAAGCTAGCAAAAGTCATTCCATTTACAATAAAGGCATGAGGGAAGATCCAAAAAAGTAGATTAGTCTAACCCCTACCTAGAAAAATAAGAGACCTATTGGGATCCTGTTGAAGGACATGCCAAGGACAATGAAATTATCAGGCACCATCAAAATTGGTTCACAAAGGGGAAGTCTTGCCTAACCTGATATCCTTCTATGCCAAGGTATGCTGACTTTAACACCAGCAGGAAATTAAACTCAAACCCCTGCCCCTCCTGTTAAGGGAGGGACAACAAAGCAGAGCCTATGGGTTGAGATAACAACTTCCTAAAAGTACAAAGCAAGTAAATATAACATGCACAGTAACAACATCAATATTAATAGCAGAAGTATACAAAAAGAGAAGTTGTTTTACCCAGAGAAAGGTGTTCACCACTGACAGCAAGAGAAGATGGTGGATACTCCTCGCAGATCTTGTCTGCACAGCTTCTTCCCCAGACAAAGACAATATGATGACTGCTCTTGCACACAGCCCATATGGTCATCAGGAAAGAGATGGTGAGGAAGCTCCCGTGGCAAATTTTTCCTACATCCTAATCTGATTTTTTTTTTTTTAAGTGACAAAATAAAACCCCCAGAAACTAGATCATCTGAGTAGGGGTCCACTTTTCGGAGTTCTGTGTAGGTGCCTCCAGCACTGCTTCTAACACTCTGCTGCACTGTGGGGTCACCACTGCTGGTGCTTTCCTGGAGCAGCCTCCCCGCCAGGTCTGGTGATTCAGCGCTAGTTTTTACTGCTGTCTCTTTCAGCACCAGGGTCCATAACCACACTCTGGAGTTAAAACAGAAGGGGGAGAATGTCAGGGAGGCAGAGGGACCAAGTCTGTTGGGGTTGATGCCCTGGTAAGGGGCACACCAGATTTTCCCGCCAAAACCACACCCCCAAGGGTGATGTGGATGTTTTTGAAGAAACACAGCAGTAAACTCTACCCTGTGTGAACTGTTATCAGGGCTTAAGCAACTGTCACAAAAGGAGTTACATCTGACTGGTGGCCAGTCACCAGTAGAATCCCTCAGGGTTGAATTTTAGGGGCAGTTTTAATACTTTTTTCAATTATCTAAATGCAGAACTTACATTAGCAAGTTTGATGGTGATACTAAAATGAGAGGTGCTGTTGGCTCTCTCAGGGGAAAGCTGGGAGAGGTGTGTGTGTAGAGCAGCCCTGCAAAAGGGATCTAGGGGTGATGGTCAGCAGCAGCTCAGGCTGAGCCATCAGTGTGTGCCCGGGCACCCAGGAGGGCAAACCCCATCCCGGGAGCATCAGACACAGCATTACCAGCTGGGATTGGGATCATCCTGCTGGATTCAGCCCTGCTGCAGCCTCTCCCTGAGTTCTGTGTGCTGTGTGCAGTGCTGGGTCCCACACTTTAAGAATGGTCTAGAGGAGGGCAACAAGTCTGGTGAAAGATCTGGAAGGTGTGTCCTGTGAGGAGCAGCTGAAGACCCTTGGTTTGACATGTTTGAAGAGAAGTAGGTTGAGGATAAACTGATGGATACAGCTTCCACAGCAGAGGATGAAGACAGGGAGGTGCTGATCTCTTCTTCCCAGTATTTAGTGATGAAATAAATGTATGAGAATGGCTCAAAGCTGTATAAGGGGAAGTTCAGGTTTAACATTGGGAAATAATTATTCTATGCTTCACCAAAAAGAGGGCAGTGAAATAATGGAATAGACATCCTGGACAGGTGGATGGTGCTCATTTTACATGCACCAGTGTGCATATCTGTTTGCCGGGGACTGTTTGTGAGGCAAAATTTTGGTACTGGAGATGGCGGCAGGGGTGAGGGGTGGAGTGGGGCAGGAGTGGCTATATGGATGGCTGTGGTAGCTTTCTCTATTTCCAGCATAGCTACTGGGTAGCTTCTGTAAGATGCTGCTGGTGCCAGCTAGCTCCAAGATTGTTGTGTCACTGTCCAAAGCTGAACCCATCAGCCATAAGCAGTGCTTCTTATACATTTAAAAATGGGGGAAAAACGGCTTTGAAGCAGTACATAGAGAGAAAGAAGAGAAAATGCATGAGAGAAATAGCCCTGCAGACACCAAGGAAGATGGAGGACATGTTCCAGACACTAGAACAGAAGAGTTTCTCCTAAAAGCCTGAAAGTCTTCTATGCTGAAGACCATAGTGAGGCAAGCTGTCCCTCTGCAGCCCATGGAGAATCCAGTGCTGGATTGATGATTCCCAAATGAAACTATGACCCATAGGAAGTCAGGATTGGCACAGGCTTTTGGCAGTAAAGCAGTAGATAGGAGCCCATGATGCAGAGCACTTCTGTTGGCATGACATATGAACCCACAGGAGAACCATGCTTAATTAATCTATTCCTGAAGGACTGAACCCCCTGGAAGGGATCTACACTGGAACAGTTAATAGAGAACTACCCTGTGGGAAAGACTAATTTTGCAGAAGTTTGTGGAGGACTAGCTGCTGATAAGGACCACACATTGAAATAGGAGAAGAATGTGAGGAGTCCTCCCCTGAGGAGGAAGGAAGAGCAGAGAAAACATATGATGAACTGACCACAACATCCATTCTTGATTCTCATCTCATATACAATTTCTGATTCATTAACTGAAGAAAACAGAAGTGAGAGGTGAATGAGGCAGATACTCTTTACAACAAAAGCAAAAGAAATTCTGTTTGATAAAACATATGCTAAACAAGACAAGTCAGATAAACTGTCCACATGAAGCCACCCATTAAGCAGTCATCAGTTTTGCAATGTAAAACAAGACACTAAAGTCTGATTATCTGAAGTGATTTTGCTTCTCTCTTCAATAAAATTTACTGGAAGCTTTGCCCATTATGTAATTTCTTTATAAGATACCAGTACTCTGAAAATTCTGGAATTTGTCCAAATATATCTATAAATAGTAACCTCTTTCTTGTTATATTCTCTAGCTATTTTCTTCAGCTGAAGAAGACAGAATTGTATTGCCACCTTTCAGAGGTGTTGCAAAGTTATAAAAATTGTGAATCTCAAGCTATGAGCAACTCATATCTTATGATCTCCTCTATCAACTTGCGGTTGCCCCTGTTTTCATAGAGGAATATCTCTGTACCTACTGCCAAGAGTGGTTCAATAACACTTGTTTTCAATGAACTTCTGTGAGGGGAGTTTCTAGCTCTCACAGTGATAAGTCAGCAGAATCTCTCTGAGCAAAAGGCTCCTGTCTTGTCTGGTCCTTTGCTGGCTTTCAGACAATGATGACTTTCAAAAATATTATCATCTCTGTGCCTAAAGCTAGGTATTGGTTTGGTTTTCTCGTTTAAAACAGTGCTGACTATAAACTACTCTACAATGATTTTTTGGGTTCCACAGTGTGATTACTATTTGATATGAGGTTTTATACTATGCTTGTTTTCCTAAAATCAACTTCAAGCCCTACTTTGTGCCAGATTTAGGTCCCTCTACATAAGTGGTTCTGCTTGGATCATAAGTAAACTTTTTTTCAGTATCCTAATCAGAAACAAATAAACAAGTTAGAAGTGCTCTTATGTCTAGGGAGTCTATTGTGTAAAGTTACAGCAACATGAATTTAAAATTCAAGCCTTTTCAAGTCTGATAGAAATTATCCCAGTTTATCTGGGAATTTATACTATGGTTCTAATAATTAAAATAGCCTGGTTTGCTAGATCTGACTGATGGATGAAGGGAATGGGAGGAATAAAGGGAGTTGTCATTATTCTAACTTCCAGGGAATTCAGGTTCATTAAAATGTGAACTAGAGATAATTATCCTGTCCTTCTCTAGCCAAGGCATGGTGTGATTCAAAAACACTACTTTTATCTTTGTGATCTTACTGTACTTATTTGGGATTCCAGAATTCAAAGCTGAAGATGTTTAAAACTACTAAAATGGGAAACTAAGATGTTAACAAGGTTAACAATTTCTGCATGTTTCTTAATCCAACAGTAACAAATGGAAATTTTATATGAATTTTCTGGGGTGAGAATAGTGAAGGAGTCAAGTCATTGTCCCAGGTTCTTTAATCTGGTGTGCAAGAGTCAACAACACAATGAATCAAGATACTTAATTTAATTACAATTCTGCAGAATCAGGCATCAGGCATCTAACATAGTCAGTACGCCTTTTAGGAAACAAGCAGTCTTTTATATTAAAAAGATAACAAAGAAAGAACTACACAGAAAAAGGTGGTTGTTCAGTCACCTTATAAAACAAAACTCTCACTGTGCATTTGGTGGCCTTTGTCCTTTTCATTGTATTATCATTTACACATTTCATTGTATTATCATTTACAAATTTCCTTGGGGGGGTGTTTATGATTATCTAAGGTAACTTGATATTGTATTTTCATTCTATCAGGTATCACCAAGTTATTGTTTAACTTTACATCTATTACAGTCTGTTTGAATCTATTTGAACAATTAGTCAACAATTAAATAAGTATTCTGCTCCTGTGGACTCTTCATTGCATTCTTTTCATAAGGACTCTTTATTACTTGATTGCTCCTGCACCTTCTTGTCATAATTTCAAGACCAAACCATAGCTGCAGTGAACTATTCTGTGGCTTTTTAACTTCAACATCAAAGTCGCCAGCTCATCTTAAAGATTCTACCAAAACATGACATAGAACAGCGTATCAGAATTTCAGAAGTGCTCTCTTTGGGCTAATTTGTAGCTTTGAAATATAACTGACTTTTGTTTTGATATTCTGTAATGAATTGAATTTTTTTACTAAGCTGAACATGAGCAGAAGAAGATAAAGTGAGCAAAACAGTACATAACATTACTTCCTGGCCTGTGTTTGGAGAAAAGCTTTTGCAACTCAGGTTTGCTGCTCTTTTCAGAGTAATGGCAATGTAGATGTTCATCCCAATTCATCTATAAACTTTATACTGTAATAAGGAGGAAGTCACTGAAAAGTATTTATTTACTATGTTCACTTGAGAGAAAAATGAACATGTTGACCTTCCATTCCTTCCCCAATTAGTTTTCTTCTTATCAAAAGATGACAGCATTTAGCACAAGGACAAATGCCTGCATTTTTGTGAGGAATGTAGACAATGCTGTCATGAAACAAATAGCCTCCAGGAGGAAAAAATGGAAGCATTTCAAAAGGCTTAATGTGTAAAAGGGGCCGTTTCAGTGAACCCAGTACTCTATGTCAAATGTCTAAATAAAGAGGTAAAAAAGCCTTTGGAGAAATATTTTTCTTACTACCCTGAACTGCAGTGTTTTTACTGGAGAACTAAATACATGTCAATGATAAAATTTTTAAATGCTCTGTTTATTCTTATGCAATATGCATTTTCCTACTTAGGCTTATTATACTAGTTATTTTCTTAATTATTCAAGATATTTAGAGACTGAAAGCGAAACTAAGCTTCCAAAAGAAGCATATAAGCTGAATGGTAGGTATGGTTTTTTTTCCCCTACATTCTATCTCTGACTGAGGACTTCATTTCACCTAAAATTCCTTTTTTCATCCTTACTCCATTAGAATCAAGGTAACATACCCTCTGAAATAGCTTTGAAATGTAATAATTCCAAAAGTAATAAAAAACGTAATTTGTGCTGTTCTGATGGGAAAAGTATATTTCCCACTTATGTAGTTTGGGAAAGTAATTGCATCGTTTGGAAGCTACAGAAGATTTGATGTTATTGCCGTAGCTTCTGTCTGTAAAACTTTGTGTTGATTCTCCCCATTTCTTCCTTTTATGGGTCCAAATTTTTGAATATCTGGTGAAAGAGTTACAGGAATCCATGGTGTAAATACTCACACATAGAAAAAGAAATCTATTTTTAATCACAAAACTTCCAAAACAAATGTTGGAAATCTTGTATTGGTTTCTATGTTTTACTTTCTTTGCAGAATAATAGTTACTGCTTTAGCAGCTTCTATCACCATATGTGTACAATAAGTAAATGAACACAATAATGAACACATAAAAGAAGGCTAAACCCACCTAGCTTACCAAATCCATTCTCCCACCCGCTGTGTGCTGGAACATGAACAGAGCATTGTTTGGATCATAAGGATTAGTAAAATAACAGTCTTGGTGAACAACATGGTCATGTGGATAAAATGATTATTTCTCAACATCAGTGCATGATAGCTGGGATACCATTGATTGTACTTAACACATTATTCTAATCCAATGACTGTAGGAAACGTATAATTATTTCAGTTGAACAGATCAACAATTATACACAAAATAAAGTTTAGAATATTTTATATAAATGAATTTTGATCCTCCTTTTTTCCTCTTTCGTTTAAAATGAAATTACTATAATTAAAGTTTTCCTTACAAGCCATTTCTCTTTCAATAGTGTTTCTCTGTGAGAAATGAAGAATATAAAACATCTTACTAGTAGAACTGAAATAAGCTGGGATAGTTGTTAGCTGCCCTGTTTATACTGAAGTTAAACAGCATCAAATTTCAAAAGTTATCACGATTTCCATTCTGTGATATTTTAATACACAATAGGACTTTGACAATTGAATCCATGATGCAAAGAATTTCATTACTACATCATTCCTATGTGTTCTGCTAGCTCCCTATAAATTTTAACAGACAATTGTAGCCTTTATCTATTCCTTCTCTTTTCCATCGTTGAAACTGAGGTAGCAACTACTTTTAAGGATTGTGCCATTAATTAGTGAGACTACTGAAAATGAGGTAGGGATATTTCTACACAAAACATTAGCAGTCTTCACTTCATATTCTTCTAAGAAGTCCAAAGTCTTTCTTTCTTACAAAGTTTCTTTTATCATAGAATCATAAAATACTTTGGGTTGGAAATAGCATTTAAAGGTCATCTAGCTGGATGAGGAGGGACATTTTTAACTAGGTTAGATTGCTCAGAGCCCTGTCTAACCTGACCTGGAATGTTCACAGGGATGGGATATCCCCCATCTCTCTGGGCAACTTGTGACACTGTTCTATGATTATCATTGTAAAAAACTTCTTCCTTTCATCTAACCTAAACCAGCCCTCTTTTAGTGGAACCTTGTCCTATTGCCACAGGCCCTGCTGAAGTGTTGGTCCCCAGCTTTCCTATAAGCCTCCTTTAAGTACCAAAAGGCTGGAACTCTTAGATATGGTTAATTCACTCTTTCTTAAATTTCAATTTCTTTGAAATGTCTTTGAATTTTTAGAATTTTAAGTTGTCTTTGATCCATGTACAAAAAGGATCTTAGAGGAACACAACAGGTAGCATAGTTCTTACTCTATAATTATTCTTAAAAATAATAGGAAGGAGGCAATATTTTTGGTCTTTTCCCTAGTTTGTGGATATTTAAGCTCAAATTTATTCTGTAATGTTTCCAGGCCAATTTACATTACAGTTATTGAGAGCCTCTCAACATAAATTCTTTTGCTATCACTATTCAAAACAAAGGCATTACACATTAATGAAAAATAAAATCAATGGAGAAGCTTAATACTCTGTAGTAGATGAAAATAGCAATAGCACTGGTTTTATTCCTTCAGGTCAGAGTATTTGGAAGGAGAACCCTTCTGTCTTCCACAGAGCAAAATCTGCAAGGGATGTTTGCAAAGAGAAGCAGAACCATCAGGTACATTTTGCACTCTGTCATGTGAAATGACTGGGATTCCAAAGGTATTCCCAAAACAAGTTCTTTTTCTCCTCCTAAGAAGTGATAATTTTTTTGTAAGGAAGACACAATATCCCCCTTTTGGCAACGAGACATCAGCATGCAACTCTTGATGTCTCTTATCAATGTTCTCACTTTTCTATCTTCTACATGACAGAGGGATTTGCTCAAGTTTGCTTTGCTGCTGTGACCTCAGTTTCTTTGCCATCACTATTGCCATTACAATTAATGTAGGCTGTAAACACATTCTGATACATTGTAGCAGACAGATGCAGATCATCTATACAGCAGGGAAGGCTATACTTGGATTTAGGCAATGGGGTAAAATGAATGATTATGTATTCTTACAATATTTCCTGAAGATCCTTTACAAAGGATTGTGGCTTGTGGATACACTGTGTGGACAGAAATATTTACATACTAGAAGAGGGATGAAGGATCCTGTAGAAAAAGACTACTAGTCTGAGCTGATGTATGTGTCAAGACATCAGGAGACATCAGGAGAGTCCAGCTACCTGCTAAAAACAGGGTCTGTGTTTGAATTCAGAAAGGATTGGTCAGTGCATTGTCTAGTTGGGTCCTGAAAACTATGGACAGATATTTCTCAGTCTGTTTGGGCATGAAGTTCCATCACTTAATTAGTCCCATGGGGGAAAATATATTCTCATCTATAACTGCAGCCTCTTTTTCTTACCCAACTCCTTCTTTGTCTCTGTGTAGGAGCTGAAAGATTTATTTTTGGTCTGTTCCTCCTCCAAGGTGAACAAGCATTAGTTCCACAACTTGTGCTGCCAGGCTAAATGCTCCAGCCACTGACCATTCTGCTTGCCTTCTGCCAAACTTGCTTCAGTTTCTGGACATTTATCTTGTACTAAGTGGCCCCAAATTGGTTGCTGCATTTAGATGTAGTCTAAGAAGTGTTGAGAAGATGATAACCAGCCTCAACCTTGTGCCACTTTTCATACAGAAAATGCACTGCTGGCCCTTTGTTACTGCCTCTGTGCACAGCTGGCCCTTAATCACCTTGGTGCTCCCCAGGGTTTCCAGTCCATCTCCACAGAATTTCTCACTGACTGAACCATCTCCAGCATGTGCCACTGGCAGGGGCTCTGCCTGACCAAGGCTCACAGGCTGACCTGTGTCACTATTGAATTTCATCAGATTCTGTCTGACCCATTCACACAGCCAACCTAGGTGCCTCTGAATGCCAGGTCTGCCTCCAATTGTGTTCATTTCCCCGAGGCTGATATTCACAAACTCGGTGACAGTGCACTCTGCTGGCCCCAGGACAGAATCTTGCATCAGTCCACTTGAAGCCAGACTCCATATAGAGATCAAATTATTAATTAAGACTTTTTGAGACCAGTGTTGCAGTCAGTTTTCCAGTCTACATGGCCTTCCATATAGACCACAACACTTCAGTATGTAATTAAGGATGTTGTGGGGACTCTGCTGAAAGCATTCCTACAGGTGAAGTAGATTGCATCTACCATTCTCTCATCATCTGCAAATACAGTAATACAGGAAATTAGGTGTTCACCTAATGATTTACACCTGGTACCTTCAGGCTGACTATCCAAACATCCTTTTCTCCATGTACCCAGAATTGGCTCCAAATGGGCTCTGTCCATGATTTTCTCAGAGACTGAAGCAAGACTGACAAGCTTGGACTTCTTTGGATCGTTCTTTTAGTATGTTTCAAAGACAGTATTTTTCTTTCTGTAGGTGTCACAAAATTTCCCCCATTTCCATGACATTTCAGTGACGGTAGGGATAAGCTTTGAAGGAGCATTAGACAAATCTGTCATCATCTTCAAATGCAAACCTCTGGGCACATACAGGACAAGCAGGTGATCTGAGACAGTCAGCATGGCTGTACTAAGGACAAATGGTGCCTGACCAGTCTCATGGCTTTCTATAGTGGAGTGATGGCAACAAGGGAAGAGTGACCAGCGTCATTTACCTAGTGTTCTGTTAGGCCTTCAACATGGTCCCACATGTGATCCTCTTCTCAAATTGGAGAGCTATGCATTTGAAGGGTGGACAGTTTGGTGAGTAAGAAATTGGATGGATGGATGCAGCCACAGGGTTTGGCCTGGTTCTGTGTCCAGGTGGAGGTTGGTGGTAAGTGGTGTCCTTTGGCATTTTGGAACCAGAACCCTTAAATATCTTAATCTATGGCATAGACAGGGATTGAGTGTTGCATCAGAAAGATTGCAAACACAAGGCTGACACAAGAAGGGTGAGATGCCATTCAAGGGGGCAGACAAAATTGAAAAGTGGGCCCATGAGAGCCTCGTGGAGTTCAATAAACCAAGCGCACCTCAGTCAGAGCGATCCCATACCTGAGTATAGACTTAGAGATTAACTTGTTGATAACAGCCACGTGGACAATGACTTCGGGAAAGCTGGACGTGAGCAGGCAATGTAAACTTGCAGCCCAGAAAGTCAAGCACATCATGGGCTGCATCAAAAGCAGCATGTTCATCACGCTGGGCTAGGGAGCTGATTTGTCCCCTTTAATCTGCTTTCATAAGACCCCACCTGCAATACTGCATCCACCTTTGGGATCCTCAACACAAGAAAGAGGCTGACCTGATGGAGCAGGTTCAGAGGGGAGCCGTAAAGAGAATCTGAGATCTGGAGATTCTCTCCTATGAAGACAGGCTGAGAGAGTTGTTTTTCAGCCTGGAGAAGGCGCCAGCAAGACTTTATTGCAGCCTTTCTGTAGATGTCTTGTAAAAAAGTGGGAGAAGAACTTTTTACATAGTCAGATAGTGATAGGGTAAGGGCAATAGTTTTAAAATAAGAGAGAAGACATTTAAATTAGATGTGGGGAAGAAATTCTTTACTCAGGTAATAATGAGGCATTTGAATTACTTAGGCAGAGAAAAGGTGGATGCTACATGCCTGGAAGTATTCGATACCAGATTAGATAGAGCCCTGAGAAATCTGATTTGGCAGATGGTATCCCTGCCCATGGCAGGGAGGTTGGAACTAAATGGATCTGTAAGGTCCCTTCCAGTTTGAAACGCTTTATGGTTCTATAAAACCTTGTTCCATTGACTAGATTCTGGACTTGCTTTTCACTATATTTGACTGCTCCTCTTCTGTACGAACTCTGGCATTAGGCATAAAGACCTGAAACCTTGCTAGTAAAGACTAAGGCAAAAATATTGAGCCATTTTCACTGGATGAAATCAGTCTTCCTGTTCAGCACTGGGTCCACATTTTCATATCTTTCACTGCTAGTGCAGGGATAAAAGTTCTCATGTTGAGACTCAAAAGGGAGCCTCGTGTTTCCTAACAGTAATCCCACATACAATCTTCCTTCATAGCCTGTTCTCTTTTACAACTCCTATTTTACAACTCCTATTTTATACTTAACCTGAGTTATGTGTTTCACCTTTAGCGAAGTCAGTCTCTCAAGTCATCTTTATATTTTCCTGAGTACCATGGTTACTACATTGACTATACCATCCTCAGCTGGTTCTTCCTTCTTTGTAGGTACTGGGTCCAGTAGAGCTTCTGACATTTTCCAATTCATCCAGCTTCAACAGCAAATGTGGTTTTTCTAAGAACTCTCTAACACCCTCATCCCCTCTTTTACTTGTGTCCCAATGAATTTCTCTTGCAGCAGATGTTGGGGAGGTTAATGTCTCCTGTAAACCAGGGAATAATGATACAGAGACTTTCTTGAGTTGCTTAAAGTGGAATTTTGTCTACTTCTTAATTTGATAGGGTTATTGGTAACAAACTGTCACCTCAAAATTAACCTTCCTCTTCTCTCTAATCATCCTAATGTTCATAGTCTTAGTCAGACTATTTCTCATTCCATGACTTAGCCAGAGTGCTCAAGATGCCTATTCACATGAAGAAAGACCCTTCCTCCTACCATTCCCTTCCTGAGAAGTTTGTATCCATCCCTTATAGAGCTACAGCCATACAATGTGTCAAAGCGATTAGAACAATGATGTTACATTATGGTTCTGCATCATCATGTGAAGGTGTCACACTATCTCTTTATTTGTCTGCTTTTTACAAAATGCTTTCTGCAATCTGAGTTCCGTAAATAATAAGAATTTTACCACTTTTTTCTTTTTTTAATTCCAGAGACTTTCTGTTCAATCATAATAAAGATTTTTGTTCTGAGCACACAATTACAGCGAATACTATGCAGATCTGTCTTCAGATTTTCCATTAGCATATTTCAAAAAAAAACCAGCAAAAATCATACAGGTTGATGCTAAGCTCTCTGATGAATACAGACTAATATTTTAATACTTTTAAGGTCTCCATTGTAAATAATTCTGTTATCAGTGCAAGATACTATGACTAAAATTCTAGTCATGCGCTGAAATTGCGATTGTACTGGGAAGGCTCAAGGCTCTGCATTTTAAAGACCTATACAGACTGGACCTTTACAGATAACTCTTTAAATTGTCTTGGTTTAAGACAATTTAAGGGGCAGACACTCCAAAATTAATTACCTCTCCTTACAATTTTAACCACTTCCTTTTCATTCAACAAAGAGAGATGAATGTCAATAGATACAAATGAAAAAAAAAATGAGTTTACTAAAAATCAAAACAGCAACAGCCAAAAAATAATAGTGAGAACAATTAGTTACATATTTGCTAAATCTCTCAGACTTCCAGAGAGCCTGCCAGACAAAGAGATAAACTATGGCAGAGAAACCCCTCCCCAAGATGGCTCTGGTGCAGAGGACCTCATGGTCTGAGCAGCAAAGGCAAAAAAGATGGTAGACAAGCCCCATTCAGCTCAGCCTTCCTCTGCAGGAACATATGAAGCCATTTTGGTGGAAGAAAGAAGGTGCTGGCATTGCCTGGGAGCTGCAGCCTGCAGAGCCAGCCTTGCCATCCCTCACGGCCGTGCATGTGTGAGGCCAGCGCTGCGCCTCCTGCTGCCCTCTGGACTCCGCTGGTCTGAACTGCTGTGTCCAGGCGCTGCCCCGATGCAGGAAGGATGAATACATTCTCAGTGAGCACCAAAGAATGGTGGTCTGTCCCCAAATGGCTCTGCCTCAGCTCTGTGAACTGGGAAGTTCACTCTGAAACATAGCGGGTTGTGGAATGCATCTTCTTGGGTTGCTGCTGTTGCTACTTGGAGATCTGTCTGAAGCAGCCTCCTCAGGAACCCCAAGGGAAACAAAAGAAGCCTTCTGCCTTGCACCATGTCAGTTTTCCCTGCAAGAAGAAAAGGCAAGAGCAAGAGAGCTTCTATCTGAGTGCCTCTGATCTTAAAAGGAACCCTGGGACCAACTCACTCCACGACCCCATTTCCAGACAAATAACAATTTTCGGCATATGATGTAGCACAGATAAATATGGATATACAATAACATTTTGGGTTACTCATGGCAATAGGTGAAAAAACAGAGAAAAATCATGTGCTTTATGGTCAAAGATTGAATATATACAGTTGCAACAGGAAAGATGTTGATTATTCCTAAATGAACAGTGGGAGAGCATATTAATTATCTTGTCAGTTATTTCCTGAGCTTAGTTCTCTGTATGTCATGGGAAAACTCATTTCAAGTTCATCGGGATTGAGGTGATTATCTACACATCCATCAATCTGATTGCCAGGGAAGCAGCAAAGTGTTTCCTTCTTAATTCAAAGGTAAATGTTCTAAACTGGTTAAAATAGGCAACTAGGAGTTATTAACATGTCCATCCTGATATTCAAGTATTTTAAAAGAAATTGTAGCTCTGAAAGGATAGTGCTGTCCTAAAATAGGTATGTGACCTACTGAAGCATCTTTCAGGCAGGATTCTGGCAGGTTCTCTATGCAGAGCTTTGAACAACCTCCTAGAGGGTGATCTGCATGTATTTGGCAGGTATTTCTAGATAGGCAGGAGAACAGAAATAACTTACACCCACTTTTAGGGTAAAAACATTTGAAAATTGCTTCATGTAAGAGCAATCCACCCTATTTTCCATGAAATAAATTATTTTTAAGGTGACACAGTTATTTTAAGAAGTGTAAACAATATTTACATTAGCTAATTTATCCCTCATTCTCAGTATGTTTATAAAAGTATATGCTTAAAAAACATACACTTTTTTTTTTTTCCTAAGAAAAAGACAGTGAAATGCTTTCTTTACCCTTTTTTTACAGTTCTCTGAAAGGCAAATAAACCTTCCCACTTCTTAGAAACTCCAGCCTGGAACTTCTTTTTCACTTATTTTATACAACATCCCTATAGTGTTCTCATGCTACAGAAGCTTCCAGCTTGAAAGAAGTCAATGTCACTCTTTAATCAATTGCAAGGATCACTGCTAAGTCACCTAAGACTTAATTCTCTCATCCCTACAATTGCTTCAGCTAAATATTCTGTTTTTACAATACTGCTAGTTCTCACTGCCTCAAGGAGTAAGGGAGACTGGAGCAAAGACATAAAACTAATGTCTCTGATGTGTCATTGCACAGTGTATTGCCATTAGGACATCAAGCCAGCATGATTTATAAGCAATTTTAATTAATTTTCTGAGTCATTTCCTAAGGGCTTAATTCTGTAATCTTATTACATGAGCCTCACATGCTATAGTAAAACTATGCTTTCTAATCTTTCTTTTGTTGTTAAATACAATCTCTGCTTTCATTAGGAAACTCTTGAAATAAAGCAGGTTGCTTTTTTGCATGGTGAAATTTGTCTGTGTTCATTAGAGATTAGTACTAGAAATTATGTAGTTGAGTATATTAGTTCTTAATACAGAACTCATCACCTACTCATTTCCTTTATTCCTTTACTATGAAATCATGCTAGAAGTGATTGAGGTTCCTGCTTTAAAGAAGCCACATATCTAGAATTTTAGATATGGAATAATCTCAGCCCCATTTTATTTTATGTACACAGAACCAAGTCTTAATCCCATTTAATTCAGTGAAATATGTATTTATTTTTACCCATTATAAGCAAATGAACTGTGCTCATGAAGATATGTATGGATTACAAAGTTCAGAATAGTGTGCTTTTACTGTTTGTTTTTTAGCCTCTGCTTTAAAAAAGGAAAATTATCAGTAGATGATTTGATAAAAGCTAAATACCTTTTTTTATTAATAGTTTACACATTTTACGCATTTTATGAGAATTCACATGTGGTATTATAAGGGTTAATGATGTGGGGGTTGAGTTATATTTATCACATCTCCCTGTCCATAAACAGTTTTTAGCTGCTCTAAATTTACATTATTTTGCAGGATCCTGATCTAATGGAATCATTAAAATTTTAAATTACCAGGGTATTTTATGTTACATAGTTTTTTAAAAAGTTTTTTTAAATCACAAATGTGTGATATCGTAACTTTAATTTGACTTTGAATATTCTAATTATTCCCTCAATATAATTTAATATGTTACTTAAAATATTAATACCCACAGCACTGTCAAGTCCAACATAATTTCTGTTATAGAAATTTGAGCATGAAATTTTACATAGGGGAAATAAACACATTTTTAACACAGAAGACTGGGGGAAACAAGTCAAGTCTTCAAACACTTAGAAAGCAGGTAAGTTTCTTACTCATGAAGGAGCACAGAGATATGTGCTCTTTTAAGAGTCCAGGGCAATACAAAAGAAATCTTAAATTTTTATAAAATGATCAGTAGCATTCCTATGCCCTCCAGAGTGCCCCAAATATAAAGGATAAGTACAGAGTGAAGAAAGATGGTTTGTCTGCCCTATGAGTTTTACATCAGCTATGGGACAAGAAGAAATTCAGTTGTCATGTATATCTTTCAATCTTTCTGCTATTTATCACAATTTCCCAAATATTATTATGTTCCTACATGCAGGAAAACTAAACCATAAACCAGAAATTATTAAAGACTGAAATATGTAAAATTTGAGTATGAAAATAAGTAAGTATGGGACATGAGGTTTTAATGTGGAAGGTTTTCATTCTTTTTGTTTTGTTAATATAATTCAAATTGAGACACTGTGATACTTTAAAGGAATTGATTTCCCCATTTGCAAAAGCCATGCTTATACTTTCTTCCCCTTCATATGTGTTTAGATTACTCGCAATGTGCAGACACAGGTGTAGTGCTTTTGTGAATATCAAAATTGCATTAAGCATGCTAATGTAATAAGAGAACACTTTGATAATATGCAAATTGTTACAAGGTTTCTAGCAGTACAAGTTGAAGAAAACATTTTAAAGAATGATTTAAGTCATCTCATTATTATAAGGAAGGGAACACCTAATCTGTTTCTGTTCTCAAAAGATGAAAAGTGCAGAAATGAACAGTAAAAATAGCTTTCATAATGTCGTTTTGCATCAATAGAAAATGGACATAATTAACTGAAAGAGGATTGAACTAAAAGCCTGTGTTGCTGTTTTGCATCATGTGTAACTTTAGCAGTCACCAGATTTACCTTCTTAGTCTTTTGGAGGTCTGACACCAACAGAAGTCAAACACCAAGGAGTGAGCTCAATCCACTTCAGGTGAAACGATCCCCCCCAGCTTCTCCTCAAAATCACAATACAGAAGAGAAATGAGAGCGGTCCTGAAAGAGTCTCTAGGTCCTAAAGGAGAGGGCATTGAGGAAAAGAGAAACAATGAGAATATAGATGTTAACTAAAAAGTAAAATTGCATTAATTCTACTCAAAAAGCAGCAATTGATTGTGTATTTGAAAGAGATGGTCTGGATGGATGTATACAGCTTACCAAGGGTGAGCAAAGTTATTAAGCTTTTTCCTAAACTACTTCCTCAGTAGTCACACAGCTGCAGGATTTTTTGTCTAGGCAGACTCCTTGCAACTCAGACTTCCTCTCACACATCTAATTTCTAGTGTCCACAACACCTTTTTTTTTCCTCTGATATACATGTTTCATATGGATTAAATGGTGAAATGGCAACAAATAAAGCAGAGGAGAATGATTGACAGTGGCTTCAAATATTTTAAAATAGATGTACAATGGCAAAAGGCTTAGCAGCTAGCATTCTGTATCTGACCCTACACCCCCTCAAATTACCTCTGACAGTTTCTGTTTTGTTCTGTGGAGCTCTAAAACATAGTGCAGTCTCACAGGCTTTTCTCTAGAAGTAAGAAATTGTACCTTGTTCTTTAAGGGTGGATTTGACTCTCTTCCTTACTCTGACTAATATTAGAGATGAAAACCTCCGTGGAAGTCAGTAGAGTCACACTGGTGAACAAGTGTTATGAATTGGAAGAAAAACTGGGCCATATTTTGTGTTTTGCATAGTGATCTGACATTTGAGAGTTGATATTTCTCATTGAAATACCTTCAAAAAAGAAATTTCCTTGGTGGCTTTCATTACCACAATAAAGAGCAGAGTTGATCTGTGTGTCAGTGAAGTACAGTTATAGAGAACTACAAACAAGTGGAAACAGGTCCGTTTCCTGGATTCCAGGGAAAGACACTGCAAAAAGACCCTCTAAAAGCAGTGTCAAAATTATTCTTTCATCTTTGTAAAGGAAGTTTCTTTTTTGGAAGAAAAAGACAGTTATTGATTGTTAATTCTCTTGATACATTGAACAAAACATTAAACAACAAAACATCAAAAACATTAAAAGTAGACTCTGTTTAATGGAAAAAATAATATTTCTTCTTTTTCAGGAAAAAAACAAACAGCTGAGTACAGTAATTTCAAGTACTGCTTTGTTATACAAGGGAAGAAGGGAGAAGCTGTTCCTGGGAAATAGCTGTCTGAGTTCGATTAATGGCTCTATATGACCAGCCAGAGTTTACTTTATTAACTACCAGTAACATTTCCCATGCCTTCAATTAACAGTGGTTTTACTTAATCTAATATTAGTTAAGACATGATATGATCAGAAAACATCATTGCCAGCCAAGTGTTCCTCAAATCCAACTGATTTATCTCTTTGGCACCTCATTAAAATGCAAACTATATTGAAATTGATTTTCAGCACTTTCAGGCAGGAATGTTTGTAATAATGTTAATTTGCAAATTTCCTCTTTTTTATATGTATTCTGTATGCTGTGGTTGCCATGTTCAGCCCAAAGCTATTTGTATTGTGCAGACAGAAAATGAAGAGCGAACATTTATTTCTCATATCTTTGTGAGGAACCTGAGGCGCATGAAGATATTTGTGCTGTAACAGGCACAGTCAATCTCCTTCACTCCCTTTAGTCACTATATATCAACAGCAAACTCCCAGCTAGTCTTGCTGCAGCAATTAACCTGCCAGGGCTTTCTGCTGTCAGACTCAGTAATAATAAACTACCCCCAGTGAGACATAGAGCTATAGATTCTGGCCCTGCAACTTCCACAGTGGGTGAATTATTCAGAATCAGCATGATTAAAGAGATGACATGGTATTAGTTAAAAACACATACTTTTTTTTTCTCCCTGACTGAGATTTAAACCTATTAAGGAATAATGGTGGAAGGAAATGGGCCTTTACCATCCATCCATAGGTCTTGGAAAGGGTTTCCAGGAAAGATGTTTATAATGCCTATAATTATGTAAGTTTAAGGACAAAAATGTAAATAATAAAAGGTTTAGCTTAGTTCAATAAAGCATCTGTAAATCCAAAACCCAAATAAATCAGAGCGAAGAAGCATTAGGGTCATAGAAACAAAGATATTATTTCTGAAAAACATGTAATGTAGAATGTCCTTTGTTAAAGTGAAAGATGGCCTCACTATTCTTAATTTCTATTCAAGGTTATTATACAGATATAGCTAAAAAGATATATTAAGAAAAATGAATGGTGTCCCTTATTTATAATTTTCGCTTTAAAATAAAAGAGAGAGAGAGACAGAGACAGGGGGAAAGTTAGCATTCCTATGAATACTGTAATATGTTACCAACAAATCAGTTGTTGACATTTCCTGGTGCCAGGGTAGCACTGTAATGTCACACATGGATTGCAATTGAGTTTACTAAAACAAAGTAAAGGAAAAATGAACTTAGCTTACACACTTCTAATCCCATTAAAATCATAATTCATTTGACAATCTCAGTTTACTCAGTCACCTGATAACACATTCTTAACTAATGTACCTAGTGATTCTCTGGAGAATAATCTCTCTAAAATGAAGGACTGGGCCTATGTGTTAGAAGTAGTGCTAAATCTAGTCAAATCTATATTCTGTGACTACTAGACCAAAGTGAATTATATTATTTGTCACATTCATCTATATGAAATGGAACTAATCTGTTGATAGAGAAGAATACATATAAACAAAAACCACTATTTTTGCTTATCCAGACCTCCAATACAAATAGGAATAAATTAAGCATGCATTCCATACTAAGACGTTTTTTCTAAAATTAGACTAAGTAAATAGTCAAAGAACACCAGTGGGCAAATTGCATACAGACAAAACTGATATATAACCTCCATAATGCTGGTCAAAAGTAATATAACCTCAGCAATGGATAAGCTTGCTTAAAATAAAATAAATTCCTTGAAATTCAATGGAGGAGGAAGTATTGATTTACCACTCTTCAGAATAGTTTAACTTTTACATATAGAAACAAATGAATTGCTGTTTTCCATAGAAAGGAGAATGAATTTCACAGCATAGGACTCTGTACTGTACTGATTGTATAAACCGAAGTTCTAAAGTTTGAGTTCTCTCTGTATATGTGATCATTTATGAAACTTATGTTAATCAGCCTTCTACAGTGTAGAAATCTACATAGAGAATTCAAATAGAGTTATAAGTTGTATTTTGAGTGTACAAATGGATGAAATAGACCATCATGAATCCCATACAACAACTTCAAGTGTAAAATGTAGTTTGATCTATGTGTTCTATATTTTCCATTGTGCTATATTTGGGAGAAATTAAAAAGGAGATTTCAAAATTTTAACTCCAAGGCACCTCATATTATTACTGAAAATATCCACAGGTTCTTTATTAGAAGCAATTTGTATTACTCTGCTTTGCTAAAGTAGCCTACACTGTAATTTTGAAGTGTAGTATTTCAAAGAGTTGAGGTACTACAAATATTAAGACTTCATGTGTCAAAGCAGATCAAAGACTTGGATGGATTACTTTTCAAGGAACTGACTATCACCAAATTTTATAAACTGATCACTAAAACCTAGACATCTGAAAAATGAATTATATGTCTTATGTTTTATATGTTTATGACATGAATTACATCAATAAAATTAACTATTTATTTTTACAAACTGGATCCTCTCATCCTTTTTGGATTTTTCCATGTGTTTGATGAAACAATTTTTGAATTTATTTTCTGAATTAATAGGTTGTGTTGTCCTTTCTCTCAGGAAATTCAATGTGTTTTTTTCTTTTTTTGCCTTTTTCTATTTCAGAGATTTTGTAATGATCCAATAAAATAGTAGCTTGAGGGCAACAATGCCATCCAAAGGACAGTGAAATAAGCATTTAACACATAGTAAAAAAACACATGAGTTTGTCAATTCATTTTAAAATTTAGTGTTCTTTGTTCAACCATATGAAAAAGACCTATAGATACAAAAAATATGCTATTCTTCATTCTCACACACTTTAGAATCTTATCACATAAACTAAGATAGATGCCTAAATTTTCCTACTTCTCACAGATTAAAAAGCAATCATGTAAGATACATGGCAAATATTATCATGTATTATGTGGGATTTTGTATTCCTATCCCATTAAAACTGTATGAAAAACAAGAAAAAAACCAAACAAATAAAAAACACAAAAAAAGACACACAAACCCCCCGATTTATCTTCTGACTCTGACACAAAATTTCAGTTGATTTAAAATTCTCAATGTGCCAGGTAGGCTGACAAACCCAGAGTGCTCACACTCGAAGAAATTGATTTTGACTTCCTGTGAAAAATTTGTTTTCTATAAAGAAGGTATCAAAGTCTATCCAGAGCTATCTGGCTGGTGCTGTGTGACAGGCGAATGTTTCATTCCATTCTGTAACACCGATTAGATTCTGAGATTTTTCATCTATCCGAGCTGTAAATTGGATTATTTTCTTCAAAATTAATAAAATATTCAATGTAATTTTCCACCTAATAGTGTGTTCCCTTTGGAAATGCACAACAGTTGTTGTATGTGCCGCTCCTCTCACTGTGGTACCCCGAGCGGTGCCGTGCTGGGCTGCGAGGGAAGAGAACGGGCGGCCGCTCCCCCTGAGAAGCTCTGCAGTCCCAGGTGGTGGTGCAGGAACAGATGGAGGCGACACGGGACTTGGGAGTGAACAGGATGGTTTTATACAGCGAGCCCCAAGACACCCCCGGGGAGGAGCAACAAGGGTTTTATACAAGAACTCAGGAGGCGGGTATAGGAACAGCAACCAATAAGGGAATAGCAGGGGAGGAGTTTAGGGCAGGACTAACATATCACAAACCTATGAGGGGAAGCAGGGGAGTCGAATAACACAAAGTAACCAATAGGGTGTTGAGCCTCACTAAATAGACAGGGAATGCTCTGGAAGCAGAGGAGGGAGCTAGGAGGAATGACAGGGAAGGTTCCAGGGAAAGGGGCAGGGAAAGGGAGGATTGACAACTTGGAGAGGAGGGGGTTAGGGAAGAGCTAGGGAAGACTGACAACTGGGGAGAGGAGGAGATTAGGGATGGCGGGGGGGTGAACAGATATTGAACAAATATCAAATTAAAGAAAAAACACACCACCACATTTCCCCTTTCTTTTTATAAAAGGAAGGAGAATTCTGTGGTTTAAGCAAATTAATACAACACACAAATAATATAAAATTCATACACTACAACAATATCATATAGCAACCTTACTAATCAATTACATGAAGGAAGGAGAGTTCTACTGTTTAAGCAAATTAATATAGTATGTAAGTAATATAAACTTCATTGACAAAATACAACAGGATCATATGATAACATTGCAAATTACTAAAAGGACATGAAAACACATAATTGCACTAACAGGGCTAGAAGGGCAGTAACAGCCTTATTTTTTCAAATGCCTCAGATACCTCAAGCTGACCTGCTGCACACAGATGCAAGTTCTACTTCTGTTGCAGCTCAGCTCTGAACTCCCCAATCGTGTCAGCTTGCAAGACCACTGCAAATAAGATGACATTATGAAAGCAGGCAGTGAGTGACCTTAAAGTGGCCACTAGCACTGGAGAGCAAGACAGAGCTCTAGATGGAAGACAGGTGTCTTGGTTAGACAAGACAGGAGTCTGTGAAAGAGGGCAAAGCCTCCTGTGCAATGGAGAACGGCAAACCCCCCTCCCTCTGAATTACCAGGATCTTTAAATTAAAAGGCTCTCGGGCAAAGATATGGGAGTGGGAGTAACAATTCTTTACTAGGAGAAAACTAGACAACAATTTAAAAAGGCAAATGCAATCGGTACAAACAAAACCAGTGAAAGAAAAAGTCTAGAACCTGAGGAATGCCAGTATCAGTTTTGCTGGGACAATTGCTTTCCCTTGCAATAGTTGATGAGTTGCAGCTGAAGTGGTGATCTTTAGAAGGGTATAATTTTCCTCTGAAGATCTGGTGGCAGTGGGGGCCGGTCTTCCTCTGCGCCGGGGTTGCCTCTGAGCTCCGCTGCCGTCGCCTCTGCGCGCGCCGGCTGCTTCGCTGCGAGTGCCGCCGAAGAGAGAGAGAGCGAGAGCTGCTTTTCTGGGAATCCCGCGAAGAGAGAGAGAGAGCTGCTTCTCTCGGAGTCCCGCGAAGAAGAGCGAGAGCTGCTTCCCCCCTCTGGGTGGGACCCCTCACGGTGTTACATTTTTTTCAGCCCTTCATTGAATCAGTCAATGGTGTATAAACAAACCATTGCCTCTACAGGACAAACCATTGTCTCTGAGAGAGATAACAAAAACCTGTCCAACCGGTTCGCCTTCGACAGATGGCAAATGGAATACAAGCTTATCTTACAACCCAGGACAACAGGGTAGTCCAACCAGAGTCAGGAGCAGGCAGGGGACTGGGCAGCACTCCGGCCTGTCCCAGACTCAGCCGGTCCAGCCGGCAGCAGCGGGCTGGCAGCGAGTGGCAACAGTGCCAGGAAGGGCAGCAGACCTTTAACTACTAGCTGGCTATACTGCTGCCAAAGCAAACACAAAACTGCACAAAAACTTGCTGCTTTGCTGCTCTGAGTGACAATCCGGTGGAATGATCAAGTGATTGAAAGCAAACAAAAAGAAAACTTTTGAATTAATGATAATATAATGATATAATGATAATATAATGACAATAAAGATAAGTAATGAATTAAAATAAAACAATTGAAATAAACAAATTTGAGTAACAATTAAATAAAACAAATAGAATTAAAATAGCAACTTAAATCTAGTTCAGATTAACAAAGAATAATTAAAAATCAGGTGATTGAAATAGAATGAAATAATTAACAGAATTTAAACTAAATAATTGAATTAGAGTAATTAAAATCATGACTATCAAATTTAAATAAAATAATTAAATGGAATTATTGGAATTAAATAATTAAATTGGACAAATTTTGTCTAATAAAGCAATTGAATAAAATAATTTATAAACTGAAAACAATTTAAATATGAAATCAAAATAAAACTATACTCTTAAAGTGCTAACAGAAATAATCAAATAAAACAATCTGAATAGATTACAATAAAAGATCAAACTAAAAATAACTAATAATTGAAATTATTATAATGAACAAAAACAATGAAATAATCTAATAAAACAAACAATCTATAGAAACAAGAAGAATAAAGAAATCACTACAACTGACCACAAGATTCTAATCACGATTATAGCAATTTGAACCTTGATTGGTCAAAAATAAGTTTCAAACCTCACAGCAATGCAGGAAGCCTGAAGAGATGCAGCGGCCACGTGGTTCACATAGCAAATGATGGTCAGAAACACAACACAGACCAGCAAATAACTAAATTCTGATTTCCCAAAACAGGAGGATAAGGGAAAAGTATTTAAGTTGAAAAACATCAGAAAATAATAACTTAATCATAATTACAACAAAACAACTTAATATTTAGTCAAATTGTAACATTACATATTATTAAAAGGACATAAGTTGAAAGACATCAAAAAAGGATAAACTAATTATGTTTACAACACATGAAGCACATAAAAACTTGATCTGGAATATATAAAATTGTCCTAAACGAAACTTCAGATTAACGGTACAAAACACAGCAGGATTTGTGACTTCATCCAATTTAGAACTTGATTTGTCGCGCTGCTTGTGATTTTCAGCTTCTTAAAATTCCTAAAGCAGAGTCAGGTCAGCGGAGCGTGATGTGGTTTGTCCAATTTGAATGTTTGTTTGAGAGGTAGGCATAATATCTTGTGTATGAATTAAATGGGATGATCTTTCTTTCTATAAAATATAACTCAACAAACAGATTATTCCAAAGATAATCAAAAGCAATAAGAAGTATTTGTAGCAAAATAAAAGGGAACATTGGGTAGGGTACATTAAGGAATAGGATGGGGGAATCAGACAATTACTTAATTAGTGATTGTCAGGATTAATAAGGGGAATCGGTAAGGGGTGCATCAGGATGCCGCCATCTTAGGGGGAAAACAAAATGGCAGATTCCCGGTCCAGGGTTTCAGCTCCATTTCCTCAGAAGAAGGTCCCTCCTGATCCTTCCCCCCGGAGGAAGAGTCGGAAGAAGGATTGGGGAATATGCAACCCCGCCTCCCCCAATAGGGACTAGCCTCATGCAGGCATGGTGCAGGGCCCTTGGGGAAGGGATGGGGCTGGTGGGAAACCAGGGGCGGAAAAGAAGGGTCAAGGTGGGAAAACGGGTTCCAAGCGGCGTGGCCATTGCCATTTTGGGAGGGGGTGCCGGGTACACTGCACTTGGCCTGAACAGTGTCCGGCAGGGCACTTGAGGTGACTCGGCCACAGCAATCCCCAAGGGAGGATAGGAAAAGGTTTAGGAAAGTCCGAGGGGATGAAGGTATGGGGAGCTTCACAGAAGCCAAAAGGGGAAATCTACAGGAGAGGGTCCCGACGCAGCTGGATGTTGGCGCAATGCGTGGGTGTAAAGGGCCTCTTTTAACAACCCTGCCATAGTTTACATGTCACCTTTTAAATGTTTGTCCCACTTGTGTCTTTTCTACCCCCTCCATCCAGCCCAGAATGGGGAGGAGAGGATAGAGAAGACAATTTTTCGAGGAGAAGAAGAAGCAATCCAGTATGGGTCCCCACAAAAGACTGGGCGAAGAGTATCCCTCAGCGAAAAGTACTAGCCCCCTCCCAGAAAAGGAAAACCCACCCGCCTACCAGGGACATGCAGGGATACAGCCCCAGTCTGGGCACAGGTGGGGGTTAAAACGCAAAAAGAAAAATGTCAAACCCAGACGCCCGTCAGGGCGGTCCCCACCCTGTCTAGCCCCACTTACCCTCTGAGCCCGGGCGGTGATGACTTGAATCATCCCCTCGACTCAATAGAAAAGTCATGCCGAACTGGGGATGTCCCTTCCCGGTTTGGCCCTTCCGGAGGCCTGGGTGTTCCCCTTAACCAAGGCTCGTCCCTGAAGCCTTGGGTTCAGCCACTATCTGCCTCCAGTGGTCTCACTGCAGATGCCTTGACCAAGAGATTCAAGTGTGGGTCCCCATAAAAGACCAAGCGAGGAGTATTACCTCCCCCTTGGAAAAGGAAAGCGAGGCCACCTGTTATAGCACGTAGCCAGCAGGTCCCGATAAAGCAAAAGAAAAAGGGAAAAGCTACCTCCTTCTCGGTCGGCCTTTTTTCAGGCTCATTCCCGAGCTGCTGCCAAACCGCGCTCTTTGTCCTGGGGTAGGTCTACCCCCATAATGCCCATACAGCGCGTCTGCCCCAGTGCAGCACGGCTGCTCCAGGCAGGGGTAGACAGCACAGTGGCAAGGGCAAAGAGGGTCCCGGAGCCTCAATCTTCTTGTTGCTCGGCACTCAGCTCCTCTTAGTGTCCAGCAGAGCTTCCACAGCCACAGATGTCCCTCTTCCCTCTTTCTTCTTCTGTGAGGTGGGCACCCCCACACAGATTTGCCTGTTTTTTCTACAAGACGAAGGAGGGAACCATCCTCTGCTACCAATTGTTGCATCGCGGACAGATCCTCTCACCGCGGTACCCCGAGCGATGCCATGCTGGGCAGCGAGGGAAGAGAACGGGCGGCCGCTCCCCCTGTGAAGCTCTGCTGTCCCAGTTGGTGGTGCGGGGACAGACAGAGGTGACACAGGACTTGGGGGTGAACAGGATGGTTTTATTTAGCAAGCCCCAAGACCCTCCAGGGAGGAGCAACAAAGGTTTTATACAAGAACTCAGGAGGAGGGTATAGGAACAGCAACCAATAAGGGAATAGCAAGGGAGGAGTTTAGGGCAGGACTAACATATCACAAACCTATGAAGCAGTGGAGTCGAATAACACAAAGTAACCAATAGGGTGTTGAGCCTCACTAAATAGACAGGGAATGCTCTGGAAGCAGGGGAGGGAGCTAGGAGGAATGACAGGGAAGGTTTCAGGGAAAGGGGCAGGGAAAGGGAGGATTGACAACTTGGAGAGGAGGGGGTTAGGGAAGAGCTAGGGAAGACTGACAACTGGGGAGAGGAGGAGATTAGGGATGGGGAGTGGGGGGGAGTGAACAGATATTGAACAAATATCAAATTAACGAAAAAACACACCACCACAAACAGTGGTATATATTATGATATGTTTAAGCTCTTTCTGGAAAACCTTCTCAAAATTAGAAGTCAAAACTGATGTTGGTATTACTTTACTGAAAAGGGATAGACAGCATATATCTTCAACCAAGGACTGTGGAGATAAAATATACCACTTTTCTGTAAACTAAGTATTGTATAGCCTCCTGACTGCAGGAGAAATTTCATTAACAGCTGTGCCCTTTGTTTGGTTTTGAGGGAGGAAAGACATTTTCTTTACTTTTAAATGTCTCAAGAGTAGGATGACAAAGATTCTCTAATTCTTAATGCAATTAGTACTGCTATTTTTTAAAGTTTTTTTAAATTTTAGAGTCATGTTTTAGTGTTCTTCATTCTTTCTTTTAACATATACTGCAAGCTTACTGACATCACTTTCAAAAATGGTGTTCTCTTAATGTATTTACAATTTTCCATTATTTGTATTGCTTGGGTTTTTTAAAGTAGCTTTGAATTTATTTAGCAGATGCAGTCCTCACACTTCTTTCAGGCTTATTACCATCACGCTTCTCTCTATTCAATATTATCAACATCTTCCCACTCATCACAATCTTGCCTGAATCAAAGGCAACTTGTTTCTTGTTGGTGGAAGCTTTGAATGAATAATTCATCTGGAAAAGCCTTCTATGTTGTACATTTCCAGAAGACAGAGCAATTCTCTTGTCAATCACAGTGGCTCTGTCAGTACTAAGTTCCATACTGTATGTGCTCCAAATGTACGGGGGATGACAAGCAGCTGAGATTACCAACTGTGTTAGTCCTGGCCACCCTTTTAGCTTTTCTTTGACAGAACATTCAAATTCAAGTCTCACTGTAACACTGCATTGAGAAATCAGTGTCAAAATTTCCTCTCTGTTCTCACCAATACAGTTTGGTTGAAAGCTCTGACATATATTGCAACCAAACTGGTCACAAGCCACAGTTACTCATCTCCAGATAGTTGCATTTCATTTTGGCTCCTGAGTTTCCTTCCCTATGCCTAGCTCAGCTGAGTCTAGGCTCATATTGTCTCAGTATGAAGGCAAAACTTCAATTGATAGTGCAGAAATCATACAAGGAGACCTCTATGCCTAATCATATCCCTACTGACACAGGTTGCACTCTAGTCTCTTGGAGGATGGACTCCTTGTCATTTCTCTGAAGATTAATCTTCAGAAGACTAGTTTTGACTAATTTATTGTAGTACAACCAGAAGCATAAGTTATGCTGTAAGAATCTTTCACTCTAAAACAAACACAAACATTAGAAGAGATACAATGTTGCACTTCAAAGATGGATGATATTAACGTATTGTTTAAGTCCAAAAGTAGAGATTTTTAAAATACATGGTTTTTTTTAAAAAAATTTACTTTCTTCTTAAACTGACCTTTGTAAATATGACAGAGGTACAGTTACAACAAAAATGTGAGTGACTAACATTAACTAGATATGACTCTTTTCCCATCCATTGGAAGAATTTCAGAGTAAGTCTCTATCTACACTAGCAAGTAATACAGCATTAAAGCAGCAGATCTCTACAGCATGGATGGATGTGACATTCAGACCATAGATGTTTTACAAAGAATTGTTTCAGATTAGCTATAGTCTTATCCTGTGAGATGAACAGTCAATAGCCCTTGCACATTTTTGACATGCTTCTGATTTTGCTTTGTAGAAAAGTAACATAGTTCACATAGTCCAAGACTGCAAGAAAATCAGTGGAAAGATTAGGAGACCTATTTTAAAACCATGCTCATATTCTGAGCTAAAATGCTAATGTGCCATACAAAGCTACTACTTCTGAGAATATGAGCTTAAAAGAATAAGCAGGTGAAGAACAGATCTAAGACCTCTGAAGATTCATGAGGATGGATAAACTGCCATGCCTTTTATTTCTCCTATCACTTATAAATATGCAAAATTCAATGAATAAATATGGAATTGTTGTTTACCTCTGTGCAAGATAATGTCATCCTTCAGGAAAAAATAAAGCCTTCAAATAAATATATCAATCTGTGCATATGTAATAACAGTAATAACTAATTCCATTTCTTAAAGCAATGACATTTCTAGCATGTATTCTTAACACTGAAATATCTTTTAGATAGACTGGTACAATGTGCTGCAAAACTTTCACTTAAAAGGCACTGTTGAGTATAAATATATTTAGTCTAATAACTAAAGTTGGTTTTCCCCTTTAGAACAGGGATTAGAGACAGCTTATTTTAAGAAACTTTTCTGATACAGGTAGTATAAGTTTCTGCAGTTGGCCTGATATGCAAGAAAAATGCCCTGCTATATATGTTGTTTATAAGCAGCAAAAAAAAGGGTAGGTGAAATGGTGACTCGTGGCTTGGTCACAGTGACCATGAAGTAGTTGAGTTTAAAATTATTGGCAGTAGGAGATAAGCTGCCAGCAGGCTTTTGCCCTTATCCCCAGGATATGGAGAGAGCTGAAGAAGGTTAATGTTCCATGGGAACCTGTTTTGAAGGTATTGGGGCCCATGAATGCTGGTCATTTTTAAAACCTGTCTTTTAGAGCATAGACTCTGAAAGTAATGGAAGTCAAGCATGTGGGGCAGAAGGCTGCCTTAGCTCAGTGGAAATCTTTTGCTAGAACTCAGGCAGAAAATGTACATACACGGGAAAGCTAAAATGATGCTCTTCAGTGCTGTAGAGACAAAATTAGTGGAGGCAAAGCTCTTCTGTTTGAGCTGACCAGCACTGTGAAGAACAATGAAAAGAGTTGTTTGTTAAATATGTTAACAGAAGGAAGAGGATCCATTACTCAAGGAAGTTGGTCACCTGACAAATGGGACATAAAAACCAGAGCCACTTCATGTCTTTTTTACTCTGCCTTTAACACATTCAGTCTCTGCAGCCCTGTGTAGAAGACTGGTTACAGACATAATATATTCCCAGCTGACTCTGAACTTTCTGTTCCAGATAGATGGACATTAATCTATGGGTCCAGATGGGATTAGTTTCCGTGTCGTGAAAGATCTGGCAAATATCTTTGTGGGATCTCAACATTTATCAGCTGGTCTGAGGAGTCTGGAGAGGTTTGAGTGAACTGGAAGCTGGTAAATATTGTCTCAGTTTCCATGAAGAGAGTGAAGGAAGACCCTGGGAATTATAGGCCTGTCAGTCTCACTTCAGCACCTGGTAAAAAACCCAGTTAGGGTTTTTCTGGGAATTACTGAGAAAACACTTGAGAAACAAGAGTTTCACTGGTCAAAGTCAGCAAGGGTTCACAAAGGGAAAGTCTCAGAATTACAGTATTACAGAATAGGTAAGTTTGGAGGGAATTACAGTGGGCCATCTGGTCCAACATCCCTACTCAAGCATAGAGTCATCCTAGAGCATGTGGCCAAGAATTGCATACAGAAAATTATTGAATATCCCCAGTGTGGGAGACTTCTCTCTGGAACGTAAGTTTCAGTGGTCAGTCACCTACATAGTAAAAATGTCCTTCCTCATATTCTAGAACTTTCTGTACATCATTTTCAGCCAATTGTCATTTGTCTTATTACTTGGCGCCACTGAGAGGAGCCTGGATTCATCCTCAACAACCCCGCTTCAGATATTTGTATACATTGATGAGGTCCACTCTCCGTCTTCTCTTCCCAAGGACAAAAAGGCTTAGCTCCTTTAGTTAAGTGGCCTGACCCTACTTCCATCTCATGTGTGTTTAGTGCTTGCACTTGAGGAATGACAGTTCTCAATTCATTCACAGACATCTCTTGCCCCTTTGGTTCAACTTCTTTCTCATCAGTCTGCACTGTTCTTGAGCCTGGAGGAAGCCACCCTTTTCCCTCCAGTGCCTGTCCTCAGGGGATTCTTTCAAGAAAATTCCCTGAAGAGAGCCCTTAAGTTCTCTCTCCTGAAGTCTATGGTTGCAGTCTTACTTGCTGCCTTGTTTATTCCTCACCCAATGTGGAACTCCACAATCTCATGATCACTACCCAGCCAAGACTGCCCCCAACATTCACTTCCCCCACCACCTTGTTGGTGTGAGGTCAAACAGCTACAACATTCCTCGTGGGATCCTCCACTATCCATGGCAGGGAGCTGTGATCAGTGTGTTAGCATTCAGGAACACACATAATCACAAATATGATTTTATGCAGGTGCTTTTATTGAAGAGCTCTGGGAATCAGGGGTATAGACCCAAATCTGACTCCGACATGGCTTTTGAGATTAACGTATTTTATATTCTATCATTATATAGCTTACATATTAATTATTAAACTTATATTGTTCTATCATATACGTTGATCTTATTCCAGCATTAAATTTTCATGATCTCTCTCAAGCCCCTGACCACAGTTTCTCATGATTATTCTTATAATTAAAAAGTAATTATATTTAATTACTAAACAATCATCACATCTAACAATTATATAATTTATCATATACTGGTTACACAGGTGCAGTTCTAGCAAGTACAAGGCCTAAACTTTCCCAGGGTATTTTCCCAGGGCCTACTAAATCTAACTTTCCTTCTAACTCCCCAAATTCCCATGATTTTAAAACCCTTTTACTATCAATGCTTTTGAGGAGCCTGCTGTGCTGTTCATGTTTCAGTGATGGTTCTGCAGCAGATGTCAGGGTACTTAAAGCTTCTTCCCACAAGAACCAGTGTCTGTGACTTTGAGGCTGCTTCAAGCTGCTTGTAGAAGGCCTCATCCATAAATTTTCTACTTTTATCCCAAACAAGGGAGAAGGCCTGTTGAAAAGCAAATTAAATATTTAGAAACCCAATCCTGAGTAATTGCTGGTTCAAATAATGGCATATATCTTCTTATTTTCTAATTCTTCACGCTAGCTGATTCCCTCCAAAAGTATCTTGCTCCTTTATGACTCAAAAATTAATTATGTTTTGTTTGTTTTTTATTTTTCTCTCTTAATGGTATCCAAATAACAAGTTGCTTGATGGTCATCCAAAAATTATGATGTGAAAGTGGCTGAAAGTTTTCTTAACTAATTTGTCTCCCCACAAGTCTCTTAATCTATCAGGAAGAGAGAAGTCTGCAGAACATTTCTCTTGCTACAGCATCAAATATCTGCCTTGTGGTATGTTCTCTGTAACTTTTTACAGGTGTTATTTTCTAGATAAAGTACATTTGAAGATCCCCTTATTGATACCATGTTTTTCTTTAATGGGCTTGCTTTGGTACAGCTATGTCTAAATGGATAGGGAGTCAGAATACATGGCTAATTATAGTGGTTGTATTACTGCTGAGTTGCTGCATAGCCTTGGGCCAGACTTTAAACTTCCAAGAACATTAATTTTGTTCTCATTTCCTAAGAAGAACCATAGAAAATATCTTTAAGATCAGATACTACAATGATTGATAATAAAGAGAGAAGATAGATGTAGAACAATTATGTTTGAACTTCTAAGTGACAGTTAATTGATATGCTATTATCCATCAAGACGTTACAATTATTTAAAGAACTGCTTATTCACTTTTGTCCCAAGTCTACAACACAGAAAGTTATAGAAAAATTAATGCTGTTTAGCCACAAATAAAACAATCAACAAATTAATTACGTGTTAATTTGTAAGCCTTTGTCGTAATGTTCAAGCCTAGAGAGCCTGTTTTAGAGTTTCTCTTCTTAACTGAGCTTACACAATATATAAAAAGAAGATGTGCCACAGGAAATACTTCTGCCAAGAGCAAATATTATATGCTGGATTAAAAAAACCCCATACTTTAAATATTATAAAACAAACTAGTTTTTCCAATTAATAAAATCTACTTCCCTTTCTATAGAGCTCAGACTTGCAATTTTTATACATGATAATGTAATTCTGCTATTAATTTTTTGTTAAAATCATGCAGGATGAAGAATTAGTATTCTATTTTTGCTAGAGTTTGACAAAACATCAAAAACCTAATTCCTCTAATTTTGCATGCAGTGCTTTTATTTCTAGTACATTTGTATGGAGAAACTCATCAATTTGGAATTATGATTTGTTTCTAGAGAATAGTGATGCCAGCTCATTGCCTTTTTATAGTTACCTCCAAATAATTAGAAAACAGTGTTCTAAGGGGGATACACAACATTTTAAATTTATTAAAGATTCATGATGACGTAGAAGTTAGTGAGTAATTTTAACCATGCATTGTTCTGTCTTTTTCATATCTATTTCATAATTGATGGACTTTTTAAATACCTTTGTGCCATAAAGTAGCTTCAAAAGATGCTTACATTCAGATAAATGACTGCTCAAGTTACTGGTGCATGGGTAGCTTTATCCATATTGTGGCTGTAGCATTCATTATGACAGGTGATATGTTAAGAGACTAGAGAAAGAGTCTTCCTAGTTATCTGTAGTATAGATGTTATGTCAGTATTGTAAATTTGTAATTAACTGCACAGTCCTTTTTACTCTTCATCTTGTTCTGAGACCTAATGACAATAAATTAATGCCTTTAATATGTACCATAATTAAAGTTCACTAACTGTCATATCCAAAAGAACCATTTAGAGGGCAGTGGACCTACAGCTCTGGTTAATATCAGACCCTCTTGAACTAAGCTACTTCAAATAAGGATTTTTTCATTATCACTAGAATTATAAAACACAGTTCCTAGGCAAAATAAGTGCTACCCCAAATAAAAGAAGTGACTGGAAGTATGTCCTGCTGAAACCATAGTGTGTGAATTTTATCCTTCACAGACTTATGGATATTAACTGAAGTAAATTATTTCACTCTAATGATGTTATTTTCTGCCTGGAGATTAACTTATAATCATGTACACTGATTTCACTGATTTCACTGATTTCTATTGAATTCCTTGGTAGCAGTGAAAGGAGAGACAAAGCTAGATATTGTCATATCTATTGAGCATATCTAGCAAATTAATATTTATTGTATCTTGACTATTCAGAAGATTGGACTCAGAATACAAAAATGGACTGTCTATCTCATTATAATGGAGCTTTAAAGAAAATTATGTCTATTAAAACAATGTCTGTGCTGTTTTAAGCCATGTCATTTTATGATACTGAATTTTCTATGTGGTTAGATTTTCATTTGATATAAAAAGTACAATGCAAGAATATTTGAATCTCTAGACTTTTAGTAGAATTCCATAGCATGTTTATTTAGAAAGCTTCTGGTAGGTCCTGCAATACCAAATACATTATTTTTTTTTTTACCCACAGACCTCTTTTACCTTTCCCTTTTCCCTTGGATTATAAATTAATAATCCATGCATTCATATTTTCCACTTGTCAAACTCAGGCAACAGTGAAAATAAGCAGCACAAATTGGCAGATAATGCACCTTATTTCCATGTAGAAGCAGGTGCATTTTCTTCGGCATAAGTGGCAAGATGACGCTGATCTACTTTGACAGGCAGGCAGATCTAAAATTACTCAGCACACTTTGCCACTGGTTCGGAGAAAGTCTCCCATGAGCTTTTTCTCCTATTCTTCAGTCCCCAGAGTGTTAATTAAAATTTACTGGATAATATTTGCAAGGCTCAATGGTTACAGCAATTATCAGCTACTAAATGTTCATGACAGAGATGATACCTAATGATTGGACACTTTATCCAAGATATTCAGGAGATATATTTCTCCTTGCCTTCTTTTTTTTTCTGTATCTTCCTTTTAGTTTCTTGAAATAGCTGGATGAGCTAAGTGTCCCAATCAGCATTTAGACTAAAAATTACTAAGATAGGAGTTTAATTATCTATTTATTCTTGAGTTTCTTTTCAGATGCCAGTAAAATTCATGCAAAAGAGGAACAGACTTGTTACAAAAGCATTTAGAAGTGCAGGGGGTCAGCTCAGGACAGTGAAAGGATGAGAGTACCTTCTAAATGAACTTGCTACTCGGTTCAGATTTGCTAAAACAAAGTTTTAGACTGGAGACTTGCTAATCACACATGCAGTAAACAACAACCTCCTTCAAATTACTGAAGTCCAACTACCAATAAAATTTATTGTCTAGACGTCTACCAGTGACTTCTTTCTCTCTCCCCTTAAAGTTTCCTCAACATATTGAAATACAATCACTCTAAAAGAAATTTTAACCTATGTTACTAACAATAGAAAGTTTCCTTATAATTTGATTAGTTTTTATTTAGATAGTTAATACTTCAGCTACTTTTCCTCTAAATCTTTTGACACTTCTGGTCAGTTTCTTGCAATTTTGCAGCATTCCTACTCACTAAGGACCTGCTCTTCTTGGTCTTTCTAATGCAATGGGATCATGTCCTTTTATATTCCCAGGACTAGCCAACTCCATGAATGAGGGTACACTGAAGTGGCTAACTATTTGCAAGCTCTGTAGACAGCTTTCAACTACAGGTTATATTGCCTCTGCCCCTCATGGCTCTGCAGTAATCACAGAAGAGGCACAAAGTTAGAAGGCTTTGTGTCTGACTGGGCACTTCCATAACCTACCCAAGGGCCAGAAAATTCACTGCAATATTTGTCAGAGATAGGCAACACAAAAAAAGCCATCACATGAAATGGAATGGAGAAAGCACAACAAAACCTGCACACTTATGAACCACTGCCAGGTGTTACATCCCAGGATATTGTTTTCTTCATTTAACTGAAAGTTTCATCTGGGCAAGATAAAAAAGAAAAAGAGAGAAAATGCCAGGAAGGACAGGGCTGTAGGACTTAACAAAACTATTTTAAGTGCATCTTGAAAGTCACAGCACATAACAAAGTATGAGTTAATATTGTGAAAGGCAATGGGTTAGCTCTAGGTTCATCAGCTAAGTTCAGTTGACTGAACCAACACTGTGTGTCCCTAGACTTTCCAAACAGCTGAAGAATAGCATTTCAGATTATTCTATGGGAAGAACCCTGTTCTATGTAGCAAAACAATCTGACAGCAGTAGTCAGAAGACAAGATAAAGACAAAAAGAGAGCAAAAAAAAAAAAAAATCAAAACATGGAAAGAAAGGGGTGAGGAGGAAGCAAAGTTTGACATCAAGGGGTAAAACATGTTCACAGAAAAATGTGGGGAAAATAGATAATAGACATACATGTCTTACCTAATTTTAAATCTTAAAAACAACAGAAAAACCTCTTAATTCCTAATATCCTATTGTATTCCACGATGGACATGTTTTGTATCTATATGCCTTATATAAACTACTGAATATTGTATTTGACAAATACTCTAGGTACACAGATGGTTTTTCAAGGCTTCTTCAGACCACAAAAATAGCATGTTCTTCTCATAACACACTTATGTGCCTATCTCTGAGAGCCTTGGAATAAACTTCAACATCAGAGTCTCACTAAAAACAAGAGGAAGTGCAGCTATTCAGGATTATTTCAACCAGCTGATCTTCTGAAACATAAGCAGAGTTCTACTGAAATCTGGTTTTATTCCTTGGAGCATTTTAGTGTCTGTAGTGCTTTGTTCAGAAAGGCTTCTTTGATGCTAGAATTCTGATCAAGAAGAGAGACCAGACACAGATCTGGAATTAAACAGCAACTAGATATCTCAAAAATAAGAAGTTATTAGTATTAAAAGAACAAAAAGACTCCTTTACATTTGACTTCCCTTAATTCTAGACAAGTGGTAAGCTCTATTGTAGTATTAAAGAAATTATGCTAAGTAGAGACTAGGAGAAACAAACTCAGAGAAAGAAAAGTCAGTAAGTTCAGGTGTGGGTGACTAAGGACCAAGGGGTTTATCTTCATCAGACTCAGCAGGTCTGAGTCTCTAGGTCACTCTCTCTTACTGCTCTTCAAGTCTGTAGTGAGGATTCTAACCTAGTGAAAAATCACTTACCTGTATTCTTAAATCATTAAGAAAAAATTATTTTGTCACTCAGTTTTCCTTGATGAAAAGAAACTATGGTATCACAACAGGTCAGAGCAATGGGCAAACAGGAACCACTTGAAGTTCAGCAAAGGGAAGTGCACAGGTCTTCAGTTGGGAAGGCACAGCCCCCTGCACCAGTACATGATGAAAAAGAGCAGATAAGGAAGAAGCCTTGCAGAAAAAGAGCCAGGAGATCTGAAGAGAGAAATGAGGAGCCAACACTATTCTCCTGTGTTAAAGACAGCAAGCAGTGTGCTCGGCTGCATTAAGGACTGAATTAAGTGCTACCTGCAGGTTGAGGTATATGATCCTTCACTGCTCCTCAACATTGGTGAGGCCACCACTGGTGTACTGTGCCCACTTCTGGACTCACCAATACAAGAGATTGGTGAATATACTTGCATACATCTAGACATGTGTATGTATATTATGTAAACTACTGAATATTTTATTTGGCAAATACTCTAGGCACACAGATGGTTTTTCAAAGCTTCTTTAAACCACCAAAATAACATGTTCTTCTCATAACACACTTATGTGGCTGTCTCTGAGACCCTTGGAATAAACTTCAACATCAGAGTCTCACTAAATACATCTAGTTACATTTAGACAGGAACTAAGATGATGAGGAGGTTACAGCAACAAACAGGACAAACTTCAAAGACAGATTGTTGAGCCTGGAAGAGACTTGGGAAAATTAATCAAGGTTCCTGGATGCCTGAAGGGAGGGTGTAAAGATGACAGACCCAGTATTTGGTAAGTGGTGCCCAGTGACAGAGTGAAAACAATAGACACAAGCTTAAACATGACAGGTTCCTTCTCAACACAAGGAGATATCCTTTTACTTGGAGGATGACCAAGCCTAGCAACAGGTTGCCTCCAAAGAGCTGGTGGACTCTGTCCTTGGACACCTTCAAAGCCACCTGACAAGGTCTTGGACAACCTAGTCTATGTGAACATACTTGAGCAAGGGACATGGTTACCTCTGGATGTCCCTTCTAACTGCAACCTTTGTATCATCTCCAGTGGCAAGGGGTAGGAGGTCTGTCTTCCCTGAGAAGAGCCTTTGGAGAAGCTGAGCCATTGTGCCCCCTCTGCAGACTCACAGGAGCTCACCAGGAGCTCCCCTGCCACACTTCTGGGCAGCCTGTTTCTGAGAATTTGTGTTTGAGGCACCAGCCCCTCATCACAGGACCCTGAGGTTCAAACCCACCCACAAGGCCACATAAAGGCAGCACCTGTACCAAATGTAGGGAGTGCTTTGCAATGCTGTGTGACAGTGAGCTGTCCAGGACTGTGAACTACATACACTGCAAGTCGAGAACGACCATAGGAATACTGAGGTTGCTCTTACACCTGCCTACCACCAGTGTATATGTGTATATATTGTATGCACACTAATGTGAGAGCACAGTGCCCAGCTTGTCCTTGATGATTCTCAGAAGCTGTCTGGACATGGTTCTGGGCAACCTTCTCTACAGTGTTGGACCTGATCACCTTCAGAAACCCCTTCTAACCTGTGATTCTGTGGTCTGAAACTGAGGGAGTGGAATCAGAGTTTTTGCCACTTGCCTAAAGTGTAAACCAATAAAAGCTCTTGTACAGAGATATCAGTACAGATGTTTCCTCTTTCCATTTTCCTCTTATGTCATAAATACTTGGCTAGTATTTGCCACAAAACTTTTCATCCTATCCCAAATACTAGAATTTTCTAAAATATTAAAGTCAGTTATTATAGAAAAATAAGATATCATTTTGGAAAAATATGCTAACAGTACCTAGTTGTGCTGTTGAGTTCTGATTTTTTTGTTAGACATGCCTTGTTGCTTTATAAAATGTGGTTTGAAATAGTCATAGGAATTCTGGAGAATTTGTCAGGAAACATTAGTCCTGTTTTTGACACTGATGGTACTTGGCAGTGCTGTAACTAGGTTCCAAAAATATTGACAAGATGGTTGAATTGGTGTCTGGAAAACTCTTCAAATTGAATTTGGACCATTCTGCAAAGTGTGTTGAGTGGGCATTTTACCTAAAACCATATTTCTTTCTTGCTGTGTGAATGGTTTCTGACTATGTGTGTAGTTGCCAAAATAAAATCTTCTGAGGAAAGAAGAAGATCCTCCTTCCTATGCAGAAGAACAGTTAACATTTGGTTGGCAACATGAAGTAGAGGGTTTATAAATGCCAGTAAAGTGTGTTGAGTGAAATACAGGAAATTTTACTGTGTATCTACTTCTTTGGCAACACAAAGATCTTGTCAAAGGTTTTTGATCAAGCTTAGGGGTTTTTTAGGTATGTTTCCTTGTTTGCTGAATTACTTAGAAGGGGCTTTTCTTAGAGATTTTTTTAATTTGTTGGGCCTTGATCTGTTGAACTTCATTGCCTTCCAAGGAAACATTTCGTTCATCTCTCATTGATCTTCACCATCTTAAATCAGACTCAATATCAAACAGTTTTTGAAAGGAAAAAGTTTGTGGATAATCAGCTCTATGACTACAACACAGAGTGTTTGTGCACACAGTCCTTTCTTTCCCCTTTTTTTTAATATGCTTTTACTACTGTCATTTAAAAGCTCTCCATTCTTAATCTTTTCCATAATCAGTTTGGGCCTTGACATTGGTTAAAAATATGTTCATATATTTTGTATGTTTTAAATAACAATAAAATACTCATTTCTGAAAATTTGAAGGAAATACATCAGTGCATAGAAGTCCTGTGAATTTTAGAAATAACGTTTTTTGCATCAACCTATATATGCTATGAACTCAGTATAGCTTCACGTGTCAAGTGGCTTCTGAAGTTATGTAACTCAAGCCACCACATGTTTTATGCTATAACCCATGTGAGATTAAGGTCATCATTTACCACATAGATTTGGCTTTGGAGCAATCAAATAAACTGGAATACATTACAGATCTGTAGATTTGGGGTGTAGCTAGTCCAAGGAGAAATAAAATCTCCATACATCTTTTTCTCACTTATTGCTCTTCTGTAATGTTAGTGTTAAAGAGTATTGTCAGTCCTTGGTAATGCCTGCTATTTTGTTTTGTGAAAAAGCTAGTAATGTCTTCCACAACCACTCAAACCTTTTCTGCCCTCTTTTCATTAAGCTACACTGCAATAAAATCTTAATTTCATCCAGATAAATCTATTAGCTCTTATATTACTCCACATTAAAAAATTTATTCAGAGAAAACATTCTTTCTTCACTTTTTGTTTGGGTTTTTTGAAACAATTTTTTTCCATTCAGTATTCTCCATAAAAAGGTTTTAACTCTTAACCACGAGCAACAATCCTATAAGCAACAATTAATTAATGCAAATGTTGCCTCCTGACATGGGAAAATTGTGATACCAGCTAAAAAAATCACAGACCCATGTCCAGGAAAGGAAGCCGCAACAGCAGTCAGCACTGAAGCCTGGACTCTGGCTGTATAAAATTATTTCTTGAGCTCTTCAGCTGCACTGAAATTTCAGGAGTTCTGTGTAACTTTTACTGTTTACTTCAGAAGTAACTTTTAGGAGTACTTAAATATCCAGTTTTTAGTTTCATTTAAATGTACTTCTCTTCATGTTGAAGGATAAACAATTTCCAAAAGAAAACAGTGTTATTAAAAGTGCACATTCTTCTTCCTAATGTGGGCACAAATCAGGTCAGACAATTCCAACGTTCTTCACTTCTGAGAATTACAGATTTTAGGAGGCATGTTACCATTTCTTACATTCTGACTCTATATATGAAACATATCAAAACTACACCAAAGAGACTGCAATTTATATTCATGATATAGGAGGTGACCTTTTCACTCATGAGTGGTGTAGTCATATGGAGCGGTTAATGAGAGGATCCCTACTGAGAACAGATAAATTTCAAACCTTCTGAATAATTATTAGAAATTTTATTGTATTTATAAACTTCCCTCATTTCAAACTGTCTTATGATTTATAAAGCTCTCTTAGTTTTGTAAGCACTAATGATGATGTCAACCTATGCCAAAGACAGATGAACTGTCTGTATAGGGGCTTCTCTTCCTGGTGCTGAATGCCAGAGAAATACAGTGAAAAGTTAAAAACAAAACTGTAAGGGATAAGAGAGGACAGAGATGGATGAAAGATGGCTTAGAAGGAGTGAGGGAGGGAACATCTGTACTGCATTTCACTGATGATAATCTTTGCACAGTTTATGACACAGAGGCAGTGGGAATAGTGAGGTAATCATTTTACTTGCCTGTCAACTGCAGAGAGTATTTCAAATTGCAGGGTGAAATTCTGGCTCCATTGAAGTGAGAGACAAAGCTCCTGTTGATTTAAATGAAGGCCAGGATTCCCAGAGAGGGGCAGACGGGCAGAGTGGCAGCTGTGCCATCTACATGACTGTGTCAGTCTTCATCAGGTTCTTAAAAGCTTTTCTTGAGCTCAGTTTCTAGAAATCTATGCGACATTGAATAACATAGATAGTTTCTCAAACAAGCTAAATTTAAAAAGTATTATCTTAGAGAATCTGACCCTAGTTTGGAAAATCTGTGCACAATAAAAAGTGTCCTTTCAAGCTAATACATAGGTCTATATGTATTTGAATTAACATTTCTGAGTTTTTTCCTTTTCCCTTTCCTTTAGCTTTAATCTATACAAAAATGGCCCCAGAGCATGTAACAGATGGAAAATTATCTTTAGTTATACTTGTCAAACTACAGAAAGTCCTCCTATCATGACTGCATGAAATTTACATCTCAGAGACAAAAGTTATGGCAAAATGTCTGAGGGTGTACAGGTATGGATTTCACTGAACAAGCTTTTCTCCTGATTAACAAGTAACACATAGACATACAGGGTGAGGAGGATAGACCTAATAAGCTGCAGTGCAACAAATTTACAGAAAAAAAATTTATGCAGGGAATTTTAATAAGCGGGGGGATCATGGTAAGTGAAAAATTACATTCAAAAGAGGAAAGTGCCTAACCAAAGTATTGGATGTGCAATAAGAAAGGGAATCTGGAAGTACAAAAGGAACAAGCTATGAAACTGGAAAAATGAACCCAAAGTTAGTCTTCCTATAAGGGCCTGTTGTATTGCAGGGGTGTATTTATTCACAGTTTAAATACTAAATTCACACAGACAAGTGATCATTCAATATGCTAATTGAGTCACCCAATGAGAATGTCTGATATAAAGCTGCTGATATATATTCCTTATCACCTTCAAAACATGAAGAGCTCCCAATTTAGTGACATTGACAGCCTACCCTGTACACACCTCTTGCAGACACTACTGCGAAGCAGTGGGGACATATGGCACAGCAAGAAAACAATTCCACTAGATTACAAATGGTTTTGTGTGTGTATACTGTCATATATTTACACTTATACACACAATTATCTGTACACATATTTGTATGTGTGTATATAAAATATTCTATGACTACTTAAGTCAGAATTGACTTAAGTGTCTCCACAATATAACAACATACTAGCACACACCTCTGTACACATATACACACCATACACTCACTTGCCCAGGGTATCTTGAGCATATGGCAGCTATGTTAAAAGTTTTTTTGGTTGAAGTCCATCAAAAAATGTGGAAGAAGATGAAAATGCCCAATTTTCCACAACAGACAAAAAATAGAAATCAGATAAAATCTGGGCTTAAATCTTACTTTGTCTAACTGAATTAATTATTCATAAATGAATCAACAGAAATGAACAAACAGATCAAGATGCTTATGGACTCCTATTTATATTTTGAAAGGATAGTAGCAATACATGGGTGAGAGATAAGAAATTTAAGTGAAGCAAAGGCCTGTGAACAGATGATCTAAGATTCTGCACAATACAAAACATGTCATAATATAATTATACACTTTCACATTTTGTAATCTGTAGAAAGTGGAAAATCCCTCTGAAGAAATTAAATCTGAATCACAACAATTTATTTTCATGGTTTCGGACCAGTATAATTACCTGAATTATCTTCTTGATTTCTAAGCCTACCTTCTGTGGAATTAGGGTCTGATTTGTAACATCTTAAATTCACACACTCCTTATTTATACTCAAAGACAACACTCTTTGCCTTGGATGTTTGTGCTGCGTATATGACCATTCTGTTTTCTGAGGATGGGAGATATTTACTTAAGGCAAGAAAGTATTTTAAATTGAATGAATATTCATACACAGATATGTATACTCTTAGATAGTCATCTATGGGCAAGGTTAAAATATTCCTCCTTTGTGCAAATATTTATTCATTCTCACCAGCACAGTGCCATATAATGACTGCTTAACTGTTGTTGTGATTTAACCCCAGCTGGCAGCTAAGACCCAGGCAGCCCCTCCCTCACCCTCCACCCAGTGGGGTGGTGGAGAAATCAGTGGTTTGAAAAAAGTACACTTTAGTAGGTAAAGCAAAGCCTGTGTACACAAGCAAAGAAAACATGAAGCATTTAGTCAGTGCTTCCAACAGGCAGACAGGCAATCAGCCATCCTCACGAAAGCAGGGCTCCATCATGCACAGCAGTTATATTGTACTGAACATGAGTTCACTACCTGGCGTGCAGCACCAACTCACACACCAAGCAAAGGAATTTCTATTCTTCTGTTCCAGCTGGCACAAAACAGAGAGGTAGAACCCACAAAAGGCTGGCTCACTGATCATCCAAAGTTTGTGCTATTCCTATATTTTCACAAATATATCAGCATTCACTGAATACAAATTACAAAACATTTTTTATTAATTGTACTCAAATCCTATTTGCTAGTTATATTTGTTGCTTCTTATGCTAATTAGTCCACAGATGCAATTTGAGGTTGGGGTCCATTTTGAGTAGGTGGTCAATCAGTCAATGGTTGGAATCACCCACTATCAGAATTACCTTAACCCCAGATACCACTGTGTTCTGCTGACTTCACTCCTGATGGTTTTGCTCGGACAACCCAATTGTCTTTGTGTTGTCTTTTCCTTTCTTTAAATGAAAAGATTAGCCAAGCACACAATGTTCACCATGCAGGTTTTTAATTCATATCTGTCTGGCTATAGCTACCGATAACAACCAAAAAATTTGCAAAGTTAGATTCAAATCTTGAGACTTTCAGATTTTGAGCTCCATATCAGTTACTTATGAAGCAAACTCCACCTCTCTAAATATCTCCACTTTCTTTCTTCTTCCCCTAAACTGGGCATGAAGCCATATGGTCTCTATATCCCTTTGGTTACTTGGTATCCTCTCTCCCAAATGTGTTCCCTCTTAATTCTTCATGTAACTCCAGCCCACTTGCTGGTGGAGTGGGGGAAAATCAGAAAAGTTCTTTACAATGTGTAAGCCCTGCTCAGCAATAGCAAAAACATCCCTGAGTTATTAGTACCCTTTCAAGTTCAAATCCAGAACATAGCTCCATACTAAATATTTTGGAGAAAATTAAGGCTATCTCAACCAAAAACAAAGCAACTGTCTTCTTATCAGCGCTGCATTCTTCTCCCATTTTGTGTTTTTTCTTCACATGAATCAGCTTGTCTGATTGCAGATACATCAGTTTCGTTTGTAAAGAAAAAGCTCCAAGATTTTTTTATGAATGCTTTGGGAAAACAAGTAATTAGTATCACCAGAGTTCTGTCAAAATTCAAGATATATTTCAATTTTCATAAATTCATAGGCATAAAATTTTTCATTTTGATTCTTAAAAAAGAAATAATACCTACTTTAATAATTTGACTTTTTTCTTCAGATTTAAAGTCAAATGCACAGCTGAAGACCTCAAGTCATGTGAATGGAAAATGAAGCAAAGATATGAGAACATCAAGGAGCACCTCTCTGCTCCTGCTGTGCAGTCTGAATAATTGATGTTCTATTCCTCTCACACATGCTTTTATTATTATCTGTGCTTGATTTAATAATGGCAAAGCAGCAAATATTGTTTTTATAGAAGCACGTGTTGCTTCGTTTTTTTACCTAAAATATGTGAATGCAGGTGGTAGAGTATTGCAGTCAATTTTCACATTGTTACACAGATGTTGTATTTATGCTGGTTTGCTTCTTTATGGAACATATTCCAAATCTGAAGTTTTTGATATCTGGTATGCTGAACAACACTGTCTCTATCTATTTTTAATTATGCTAACTTGCTATATGCTTAATATTAGGTACAAAGAGGAACAATTCTACATTATTATTCAATATAAATAAAATAAATGTGCATTAAAATAGTGTTGTGGTTTGTCACGGGAAAAGAATTTTTCTCGGAAGGAAGAGGTCAATTTGGATATTGACCAATTGAAGGTAGACACATCTCTGAGAACACAGAGGGGTTAAAAGCAGAATTCCCAGGAGAACTCGCTCTCTCTGGTTCCGCTCAGCCGCAGTGCAGCCTCTCCCCTGCCCGGCTGTGGCTGGGTGGGGAGGGGAAGGGCCATGGCCTGACTGAGGTGGGCCCAAGGGTGGAGGGACTGGAACCCCCTGCAGATGGAAGGGTGGAGAAATCTGGGATGTCTCCATTCACCCCCAGAGTCGAGAGAGAGAGAAAGAAAAGAGCCAGCAGCAGTTTTGTCAGCAGATCACCACAGGAAGGAGAAGAGCTGGGGGCCGCAAGGTGCCCAGCTGCCCGTGGGAGCTGGAGCCTGGGCATCGAGCCATCCTGAGAGTCAGGACTTTTAACCCTTCCTGAGAAATGAAAGCTTTGTGAAATTTTACTCCTCCTCAGTTTAAAAGAGAAGAAGAGAGACAGCTTGGACCCTGGGATGTTAGAAGGAGAAATTCTAGGTGGGAGGAGATGATGGAGGGGATTTTGGCTGGACTTCTTCTTGGTAGCCACAGACTGAACCGATTTTCTCCTCCAAGAGAGACTGTATTTTAGGAGGATGCTGGTGAGTCAAAGAGACCTGCTTCAGCTGGGAAAAGACAGAAGTGGAGCAAACAGAGAAAAGTTAGGGGGTTTGTGGTGGTGCCCCCTGTCCTTGAAGAAGAAGATGTCTGCTCTTGGACCCTCAGCTCCAGGGGAAAATGGTGGGGGGACTGTGGTCCCAGAAATGAAAAACTGAACTGTTGTTTTTTTTCCCCTCTTGGCAGGGCATCCTTGAAAGGAAAAGTCCTAAAAACAGTCTGTCCATCCATGCATTGGTGGTGGGAGCACTGTGCATGGAAAGGAGAAGGGTCACCATTGGCAAACTTTTTCTCCGGGCAGTGCCATGTGTGACATGGAAACACGGGATGTGGCAGCTGTGTTTCTTGGGGGGTCTGTGGCACAGGAGATACTCCTGTTTCCCTCAATGGACTGGGTGTTGGTTATCTGGAGGGTGGAAACCTGATTGGGGTCCAGATTGTGTCTCACTGTGGTTTGTTGAAGTTGGGTGGTGGGAGGAGAAATGCTTTGGAAGGTTTTCATTTTGAATTTTGTGTGTCTTTCTTTCTTCCTTTTTTCTTTTATAGTAGCATAGTAATAGTAGCTTAATGAAGTTTTTTTCTTGTTATTAGGCTTGGGCCTGCTTTGCTCTGCTCTCGATTGCATTTCACAGCATTTGTTTGGGAGATTGCATTTTCATGGGGGCTCTGGCATTGTGCCAGTGTCAAACCATGACAAATAGTTTCTGTATTGCAAGGGCAAACATCAAAAATGGCAAATAACTATTTACTTAAGAATAATCGCACAACCTTGATTTGGTACCTTTTGTAGGCACACTATGATAGAGTTAATATAAATTGACAGTACATCTATTGTCCAGATCTTCCTGTCTCACTCCATAAATGGACAATGCGGTAGCAAAAATTGAACTTTTATGTCATTTACCATAAGTGGTATCACAATATTTGTGCAAACTATTGCTTTTAGCAACAAGCTAAGGCAAAAAATTCAAGATCCTGATTTCTGTTCCTTTTGTAATGTGCTGAACAACCTTGTGAAATTTACTTTATTCTATTGTGCTCTTATTTACCTACCTCTCATGTAAAAGGGTAATATATTTAATTCACATTATTAAGTACTTTAAAATTCTCATACTAAAGGAACCACAGAAATTATTTATTTCTCTTTTATGACGCAACAGCAGAAAGTCAAAAAGTATAAGCTGTCCTCACAGGATAGATGCTAATATATGACTATTGCAAAGTGGCAAAAGCTACTATAATATGGATTGGAGAAGCACAACAGGATTTCACAATCTCTCAATTGAACCAGACCAACAAAGTTGGTGGATCAGTATGTGGTTCAGTGTAGTACTTCACAGCTACCCAAACAATCCAAATGCCCATCAGTCACAGGAGACAATAAGAGGTCTAGTTAAATTCTAGTAAGTGGGACTGAGAGATGTGTGTGAAAATTAAAAACTCTTCCAGAAACGATACCACATTTGGAACCCTAAGAGATAGGCTGAACAAAGTCCAGATCATTAATTTTTTAGAATATTCATTTTAGCAAATTATTTTTAATTAGAACAACATCTGCTTAGACTTTGGACGGTAGCAGAACAGGATGGGGAGACTTACTAAAATAATTTTGCCGGGTCATTCATGTCAATGGCGAAAAAGTAAAATGAAGCAGTCAACATAGATCACATTCCTCCAATATTTAACAATAACAACAACAACAATTAAAAACCCCAACAAATAACAGGGCCATTCATGAGGGCAGATGAAATCCTGGATTCACCCTTAAACTCCTGCTAGAGAGCAACACTACTGAGAGAGATTTGAGTTTCCTGGTCAATAGCAAGTTGAATATGGCAGCCAGGAGGGCCAACCCTGTCCTGGGGTCCATCAGGAACAGCATTGTCAGCTGGGCAAGGGAGAGGATTGTCCTGCTTTGCTCTGAGCTGGGTCAGCCTCACCTCAAGTGCTCTGTGCATTTTAGACAATGCAGTATAAGAACTACATTAAGCTATTAGCAGCCAAAAGAGGGTCACAAGGATGGTGAAGGGTCTGGAGGGGAAGCTTTGTGACGAGTGGCTGACACCACTTGGTCTGCTCAGCCTGGAG